>NC_136806.1:1523341-1570841 GCF_951216825.1 Electrona antarctica
AAACACAAAAAAAAACACGGGTTACAGAAATCGTGGTATCAAAATTTAGGGGAAAAAAAAGAAAAAAACATTTCTTAACTAAAAGCATCAATGCTGCTTCTAATGGGGGTCCCTGACATATGTCTTCTATAATGGGGGGTCCGTGGGGCTAATTAGTGTGAATTTGGGGGTCCTTTAGTCCTTATGACGTGACAACAGCCAACTCAAGGTACGGCCACGGAGCCGACTTGGGGACCCAACGCAGCTCCTCCAAGGAAAACAAACAAATTAACGGAGCTGAACGTGAATCCCCCCCACCGCCCACCCCTTTTTTTCCCTCACTGTATATGTTTCTTTTCCCTTTTTACCTCCTTTATGATGAATTCCTGTTCTGTCTATAGAAGTGTCTATTTGTACGTCTCTAAATGTTTTGATGATTTGAACATGGTGGACCCTATTGGAAACAAGTGTAATGCTTAATTGGGTCGTCCACTCACAGTTAACAGCCTTTGTATTGAGTTTGTGCTTGAAATGTACTGTAATTCTGCAAACTGTTAATAAATTCTTCAATCAATCAATAAAAAAAAACAAAGTTTGGGAACCGCAGACCACTGAGTAAAGGCCTTTCACTGATATGTACTTAATGTTCTGCTGCCCCCGTCTGGCCACAGGCCGGTACTACAGAGGTATAAGAAAAATGAAGAGTTGATAGATAAGTGTGACAATACATATACATAAATGTAACCATTTATTTATTGACAAATTGCCTTTTATTAAGACCAAAAAAAAGACACCTTCCATTTTGAAAACGTTTTCAAAGAGGAAAATAATATATATTGTGGCACCCAGGACCAAAACTGGTGTCCACCCCCTGGCACCCAAAGAGTTCCTCCCAAGATGATATAAAGCAGGGATGCCCAAAAGGTAGATCTAGATCAAAAGGCAACGCATTGTGAGCTTGTAGATCAGCCATTTTACAAATGGTTGAAATGTACTGAAGATGTTCTGTAATAATAAAGTAAAACTACAATATTTGCCTCTGAGATGTAGTGGAGTAGATTACAAATTGATTTTACTCAGATTAAGTTACAAATACAAAATTGTACGTATAGTTACTTTACACCACAGTGCTTCCCAAAGTGGGGTCCGGGGACCCCCAGGGGTCCTTGAGGGAGTCCCAGGGGTCCCCGGCTAAATGATATAGTTAGGAACCAAATGGACCCTTATGGGTCTCTAACTCAGAGTGTACAAATGGAGCCAAATGGATCCTAACGGGTCCATTTGGTTCCATTTGTACTCTGAGTTAAATTGACATTGATTTTACAATATAAATCGGGGGTACAAGAGATAGAAATGTCATCAAATGGGGGTCCGTAGACTAATATGCATGTCAATCTGGGGGTCCTTGGAATTAAACCGGTTGAAAATCACCGCTAGAGCCGTAAAGATTTTCTCTAATGGGGGTCCCTGACTGGCATATGTCTTCTAATGGGGGTCCCTGACTGGCATATGTCTTCTAAAGGGGGTCCCTGACATATGTCTTCTAATGGGGGTCCCTGACTGGCATATGTCTTCTAATGGGGGTCCCTGACTGGCATATGTCTTCTAAAGGGGGTCCCTGACATATGTCTTCTAATGGGGGTCCCTGACTGGCATATGTCTTCTAATGGGGGTCCCTGACTGGCATATGTCTTCTAATGGGGGTCCCTGACTGGCATATGTCTTCTAATGGGGGTCCCTGACTTATGTCTTCTAATGGGGGTCCCTGACTGGCATATGTCTTCTAATGGGGGTCCCTGACATATGTCGTCTAATGGGGGTCCGTGACTGGCATATGTCTTCTAATGGGGGTCCCTGACATATGTCTTCTATGGGGGTCCCTGACTGGCATATGTCTTCTAATAGGGGTCCCTGACATATGTCTTCTAATGGGGGTCCCTGACATATGTCTTCTATGGGGGTCCCTGACATATGTCTTCTAATGGGGGTCCCTGACATATATCTTCTAATGGGGGTCCCTGACTGGCATATGTCTTCTAATGGGGGTCCCTGACATATGTCTTCTAATGGGGGTCCCTGACATATGTCTTCTATGGGGATCCCTGACATATGTCTTCTAATGGGGGTCCCTGACATATGTCTTCTAATGGGGGTCCCTGACTGGCATATGTCTTCTAATGGGGGTCCCTGACATATGTCTTCTAATGGGGATCCCTGACATATGTCTTCTAATGGGGGTCCCTGACTGGCATATGTCTTCTAATGGGGGTCCCTGACATATGTCTTCTAATGGGGGTCCCTGACATATGTCTTCTAATGGGGGGTCCATGGGGCTAATTAGTGTGAATTTGGGGGTCCTTTAGTCCTTATGACGTGACAAAGTTTGGGAACAGACCACTGAGTAAAGGCCTTTCACTGATATGTACTTAATGTTATGCTGCCCCCGTCTGGCCACAGGCCGGTACTACAGAGGTATAAGAAAAATGAAGAGTTGATCGATAAGTGTGACGATACATATACATAAATGTAACCATTTATTTATTGACAAATTGCCTTTTATTAAGACCAAAAAAAAGACACCTTCCATTTTTAAAACGTTTTCAAAGAGGAAAATAATATATATTTTTTTATTATTATTTTTTTTAATCCATGTTTTTGAAAATTCCTATAATCTGGTGATCAGGTTATGACATGCACATTACATGCACAATAGAATTACATTTTCTTTCTTTTATTTATAATGGGAAAAGTGGCACCCAGGACCAAAACTGGTGTCCACCCCCTGGCACCCAAAGAGTTCCTCCCACGATGATATAAAGCAGGGGTGCCCAAAAGGTAGATCGTGATCTACCTGGGGCCCACAGAGAGCACTGATGGGGCAGGGGCTCAAACTCCAGAAAATGGCACCGATTTTTGGGGTGGTCTTTTTGTGGAGTCCGTCCCTTGTGCCATTTCATGTCATGGGACAGTAAAAAAAGCAATATGTTCTCATTAGTCTGAAACTAAAACTGACTGATGGCAGATTAAAAGATAATTCATTATGATAGTGGAATTATCATTACTTGTCAAATGTTTGTCTTGAAGGGCCAATGGCACTTATTGGCCCCCCACACAAGCCCTTATTGGCCCCCCACACATACGCCCTTATTTGCCCCCCACACAAGCTGCGTTTAGGTTCACATTTTAGGGTCACATTTTAGGGTCACATTATAGGGTCACATTTTAGCGTCACATTTTAGGGTCACATTTTAGGGTCACATTTTAGGGTCACGTTTTAGCGTCACGTTTTAGCGTCACGTTTTAGCGTCACGTTTTAGCGTCACGTTTTAGGGTCATAGTTGTTGATGGATCTGGTAGATCTGCTAGTTTGGTATTTTTTGTGGACATGTGTCAAGTGTTCATATTTTGTCATCTTGCCCTTTGACCATCAGTTTTATCATCAGCCTACGGCCTGCTTATTATGGATTGCCAGACGCCAAGTTAAAATTCACTGTCTATCTCCAGTCAAAAGTTAGCTGGCATATTGAGAGGTCTATTTGGATAAACACTACATGTATTTGACCTTGATGCCTAGTGAGAAAGGAGATAGCAGGCCATTTCTCTGTTGAAGAGTTCACAGACGGCAGGGAAAGAATGTTATCAACAGGTTGCCTGGCAACGCCAGCGTCCACGCTTTCCCGGTCTATGCCCTCCATGACGGAATTAAGGAAGCTGTCCCGATATCAGTCTCATCAGCTATGTGCTGGTCCAATGAGCGTTCGACACCTAGTGCCAGCGTGGCAAAGTGGAAATTAACTGTGTGTTCGGCCAATGAAATGTGTATCAACAATTGTATTCTCCAGTATTAATGCCTTTGACATGAATTGTTCGTCAGAGACTACCCTGTGCCCTTTTGGTGGTACAGGGGAGAGTGTAATTTGGCTGTGTGTGGATCTGTCCTGTCTCTCTGATCTGAAAATGAATAGAACTAAACCATAAACTGCTGACTGGACAATCCTTCTTCCTGGTGGTTTCATCTTTTAATTGGGTACAAGGTATTTTTCTAAAAGAGTATTTCCTGCTTAAAGGAATCCTGTTAAAACTAATGGTTAACTTGGTCATAGGCTCTCGGCCTAGTTGTGGTGCTGAGTATTTCTGTGTACTCTTTGAGTACTTTCTCAAGAGTAGTTTTATAGTTATAGCCCTGGGTGGCTCAGTAATTCAGTATAATACAGTCCTTTATATCTTTGGTCCCTTTTGCATTTTATATGCAACTAAATGGTTTTATCTTAATTATAAATCCATCAAATTGGTCCATTTCGAACCGTCTTTTTTCCGAGTATAAGTCTAATTTATTTAATTAGCACCTCCGACAAAAAGGAACCAGCCCCATCCCCATTTTCATTTTTTTTTTCTGCCGGAAGAACAAAGTCCATAGTCATATTTTTGGAGCAGTGGTTTGGTCGATACATGTTCGGTTCTGGAACCGATCCTCCCCATTTTTGGGAACATACAAGCCGCGGATCTGTGGACGAACGAACGAAGCATGAGTTATACAGCTTGCCTTGGCCGGTCCTCCACAGACCCTCCTGTCGTCTGTCCCTACCCGGTTCCTCTCCGCTTCGGTGCCCTCTGTCTGGGTCCGGTCTGTCTACGTGATTCTCCCAGCTTGCCTTTCTCAAGTTAAGTAATTTACCTTTCTGTAATTTTTTTGTAGATTATACTGTTATTATAATTTATTGCCGTACATTCATGTCTGGGACTTAATCCCTGAACATGTCTCAGTCACATTACTCTTCCTCCACTTTAGATTTTCAGGATGTAGCGCGACCATGCATGGGCACAACATCCTCAGCCTTTATTTTACTTTCCACTTCGATTTCTTGTCTTTTTATAATATGTTTGCCTTTCAGCATGCGGTTATCATTTGTCTTGTTTTATGTTGATATATCGCTGTAGGAACCCATACATGTTACTTAATTTATAGTCTTCTTTCTCTCAAACCTCGACGGGGGTGCGAGAGTAGAAAGGTTCTTTTATACCGTAAAAAGGTCTGTGATTCCTTTCACCATTTGATTACACCATTTTTTTTATCACCCCTTTTACATTGTACCTAGTAGTGTTCGGTTTTTATGACACTAATGATTTTAGAGTGTGTAGGCTCCTTATCTAAGGAATTTAGGGAGGAGAGCAACAGGCTCTCTCCTTGCTTAGGGACTGAGTGCGTGTGCGTGCGTGTTATAACGCATGGCTCCGTCTCTCTCTCTCTCCTTCTCTCCTCTCTCTGTCTGTCTGCGTGCGTGTTCGTGCGTAGCTGTGTATATCACTGTCTTGTGTTTGGATGGATGTATTTGTTGTCCCGTAGAACAGTTATTCTTCTTTTAGGCCTAATAGTTGAATGATGTGGGTGTGTGTGTAGCGTGCCATTTGTTCAATGTCACCTAGTATATTGTATATAATTTTATTTGTATTTAGAGTGACTGAGTGAGTACGTTCGTCCGGTGGGCGGATATGTTGCCCTTGTCTATGTGTGTGCATGCGTTTGTGCGTGTGTGCGTGCATATGTGTTTGTCCGTGTTCATGTGTATATGTGTGTGGGTGAAACACCATTTGATTGTTTGTTTTTTTAGAGTGTGACAGTACGGGTACTTGCGTATAGCCTCCATTCTAATGATTAGTGATAATATTAGGGATGCGTGACGACTATTTACTATTGATTTATTTATCTGTCAGGCTCCGTGTCCCGCCATTTATCATCATTTCATACACTTTATAATTGCCTAGTGGCTGTGCCATGGTTTTTCAATTTTAGATAGGTCCCCTTGACCATTTAAAGCCCATTATCATGACAATTTATTATTGATTTCAACCAATCCCCTTATTGATTTAAATTCATTTATTATTTTGTATTATTTAATTTCATTTATTTTTGAGTGGTGTCAACCATTCATTCCCAAGACATTTTAAATTCCCTATTATTATAATACTTATTATTTTATTTTTATTTGTACTCTACTCTCTCTTTTTCTCTGCCTGGAACGAGTTCTGCAGGCTCCTACAGGTAGAACTTGTGATCTCACAATTTCTTTTTTGGCGTCTTATACGCGACATTAGCTACGTCATTAATAGCGTATTTGATAAGTACATTAGCATACATGTGTTTTTTTAGGAGTGATGACCTACATTTTGTTTATTTCTGTCCGTGTTTGCAATGCCATGCCATATTATGCATGATAGTCTTAAAGTCCAGTGCAAATACAGGGCAAAATAGACTTGTGCGTTTATTCTGTCATCATCAAGCTGTGTTTCCTGTGTTAACGGATTAATCACTGCACCATTATTATAGAAAACAATTAAATAGAAAAAAAATAGAATACTTTGTTTTCTTCTTGAGATATCTTTCTCTCTCTCCCTGTCTCTACGTAACCTCCCTCCAGTTGTTTATCTCTGTGTAAATGCGTACGTAGAACGCTGGGTCTCTCTCTCTCTATCTCTCTCTCCTTGACCTGTCTCTCTAAGTACTCTCCCTCCATATAACTGTGAAATGCATGCGTTTGAGAACGTCTGTCTCTCTGCGTATCCTCCCTCCATATAACTGTGTAAATACGTACTGTAAGAACGGTCAGGAGAAGTACAAATATTAATATTATTTTTTATTATTATTTTAATTTTAATTTTTTAAACCATACCCTGTCTACCTACACGCCCTACTTTCACCATAGCTGTGTAACATGCGCGGTTGGTAGATCAGTCATTTTCATTTTTTTTTTATTTTTTTTTAAACCATACCCTGTTGATGTTTACCCTGTTGATGAATTGTTTATAATTGTTGTTTCATTTCATTCACCAGTTGTTTTTTTTGTCTTTCTGTTTTTATCTCACAGATACGGATCTTTCTGGTGGTTTCGTGGTCAGGAACAAACCCGGGACAGAGTTATCTAGAGGTCAACAAAAGTGATGGAGAATAGAGTGAAGGAATGTGTTGTCGACCTCGAGATCCCTTTTCCCTTAAGTTTAGGGTTTGCCCTTAGACCCCGACCCACTCAGAACCGTTAAAAAAAAAACAGTATTAGGCCCGACCCCCTAGAACAGTATAGGCCTTATGCCATCTGCCCATAGATTTCCCATCGGGAACAAATTAGAATTCCACTCATGTTTCACCATGCACATATAATTGTTTTATGTTTTTCTTTTCTAAGACACTGTATTTTGCTAAAACGCTGTTACCCCTCCCTACCTAGTATTAGGATTCATTTGATCATTCCTTCTCCCCTCAATTAATTAATATGGTATTTTGACTATTCATTTTCCAGATCCCAGATCTGCTTCATTATATAGATTATGTAAACTGAATTATCCCATCTTTGGACAATCTAAATTTCCTTCCATTAGGATTCATTATCCCACCTCATCATATTTTTATTATTTTACATTTGATTCATATTTTACCTCTGAATTTGGAATATCCCTCCATTGTAAACATTTAACCTTTATTATCCCCGAACCACCCCTTGACCTTACATTGAGATATTTAGAATAGGGACATCTTCCCCCTTCCATTTCATTTTATTATTTTGTTTTCATCACCTTGAGTTTGACTTGATTAGGCATATATCCTCCCCTGGATAGACTTGATTCTATATTTGGCCTTCATGGTACTAATGGACTCGCCAGGAAGCGACACGACATCATCAATTACCCTGTCCCCCCCTCTCCAAGCTCTGCCTGGTATAAGAACTGTTAGGTGCATCTCCGGCCGTTTTCTCCCGTTTGAATCACAGAGATCAAGTATCTGTCAATGAGAAAGTATAGGCTGAGATTGTCACCTATGGGTCACCTGTTATGTCACCCATCCGGGGGGGCGGGGCGAAGATTCGGCTCCGACAACGAGCCAAACCATCCAGTGTCTGCTCTGATGAGCCACAAAGAACTTTGTTGTCAAACTCTGACACTTTCGACGGCGTAGGAACGCTGCAACATTGCTGAGTTCTTTGAGAACCCCGAAGACCGAAGATCGAGAGAGAAAAGTCATTCTGTCTCTCTCCCACAGTACCATCTAAATAAGGAGTGATTGTTTGCCTAGTCTTAAGTCAAAACTATTTTTTATTTTTCATTGTTCCTGGTTCCACTGTTTCCATTCTGGTTCTATTCCCCTCCTGTGACCCTTATATTATTTTAATTTAATTCCCTGAAGATTGATTATTGATTATTGATCACATTTGACACTTCATCCACAAAACGTGATGGAGTTGATGGATCTGGTAGATCTGCTAGTTTGGTATTTTTTGTGGACATGTGTCAAGTGTTCATATTTTGTCATCTTGCCCTTTGACCATCAGTTTTATCATCAGCCTACGGCCTGCTTATTATGGATTGCCAGACGCCAAGTTAAAATTCACTGTCTATCTCCAGTCAAAAGTTAGCTGGCATATTGAGAGGTCTATTTGGATAAACACTACATGTATTTGACCTTGATGCCTAGTGAGAAAGGAGATAGCAGGCCATTTCTCTGTTGAAGAGTTCACAGACGGCAGGGAAAGAATGTTATCAACAGGTTGCCTGGCAACGCCAGCGTCCACGCTTTCCCGGTCTATGCCCTCCATGACGGAATTAAGGAAGCTGTCCCGATATCAGTCTCATCAGCTATGTGCTGGTCCAATGAGCGTTCGACACCTAGTGCCAGCGTGGCAAAGTGGAAATTAACTGTGTGTTCGGCCAATGAAATGTGTATCAACAATTGTATTCTCCAGTATTAATGCCTTTGACATGAATTGTTCGTCAGAGACTACCCTGTGCCCTTTTGGTGGTACAGGGGAGAGTGTAATTTGGCTGTGTGTGGATCTGTCCTGTCTCTCTGATCTGAAAATGAATAGAACTAAACCATAAACTGCTGACTGGACAATCCTTCTTCCTGGTGGTTTCATCTTTTAATTGGGTACAAGGTATTTTTCTAAAAGAGTATTTCCTGCTTAAAGGAATCCTGTTAAAACTAATGGTTAACTTGGTCATAGGCTCTCGGCCTAGTTGTGGTGCTGAGTATTTCTGTGTACTCTTTGAGTACTTTCTCAAGAGTAGTTTTATAGTTATAGCCCTGGGTGGCTCAGTAATTCAGTATAATACAGTCCTTTATATCTTTGGTCCCTTTTGCATTTTATATGCAACTAAATGGTTTTATCTTAATTATAAATCCATCAGTTGTTCTGGAGGACCGTACGACACCTCAGGAGGGGAAAGCGGGGAACCATCCAAGCCGTGTACGGCAAGGATGGGACTCTGCTGACTTCAAATGAGGAGGTCGTAGGGCGCTGGAAGGAACACTTTGAGGAACTCCTAAACCCAATAACATCAGACCCACCCTCCCTGACAGGAGCAGAGCCTGCATGAGGAAGATGGAGGATCGTCGTCAATCTCCCGGAAGGAAGTCACTGAGGTAGTTAAGCAGCTCCACAGTGGCAAAGCTCCGGGGGTTGATGAGATTCGTCCAGAAATGCTGAAGGCCCTGGGTGTTGAGGGGCTGTCTTGATTGATACGCCTTTTCAACTTTTTGGCCCCCACACAAGCCCTTATTGGCCCCCCATATAAGCCCTTATTTGCACCCCAAATAAGCCCTTATTGCCCCCCCCCCCCCCACACATAAGCCCTTATTTGCCCCCCACACAAGCCCTAATTGGCCCCCCACACAAGCCCTAATTGGCCCCCCACAGAAGCCCTAATTGGCCCCCCACACAAGCCCTTATTGGCCCCCCATATAAGCCCTTATTTGCCCCCCAAATAAGCCCTTATTGCCCCCCCACACATAAGCCCTTATTTGCCCCCCACACAAGCCCTAATTGGCCCCCCACAGAAGCCCTTATTGGCCCCCCACATAAGCCCTTTGCCCCCCACACAAGCCCTTATTTGCCCCCCACACAAGCCCTTATTGGCCCCCCACACAAGCCCTTATTGGCCCCCACACAAGCCCTTATTGGCCCCCACACAAGCCCTTATTGGCCCCCCACACAAGCCCTTATTGCCCTCCACACAAGCCCTTATTGGCCCCCACACAAGCCCTTATTGGCCCCCCACATCACCCCCCCACATGCCCAACAGTTTGCAGAATTACAGTACATTTCAAGCACAAACTCAATACAAAGGCTGTTAACTGTGAGTGGACGACCCAATTAAGCATTACACTTGTTTCCAATAGGGTCCACAATGTTCAAATCATCAAAAACATTTAGAGACGTACAAATAGACACTTCTATATAGACAAAGGACAGAAAGGGCAGCGCAAACCCACAATGCAACAGGCCTACCGTGTTCGCACAAACATCAATATTACAAAAAAGGAAAAGAAGTGCATTTGTATTTTCAGCAATGGGATAATATATGTATATATTTTTGGTGGGTAGATCTAGCCTGGATCCAGCCCAAAGACCCCGCCCACTCTCTGAGTGGACTGCGTCTCTTGGTCTGGTGTTGCACTGTGAACCTATAATTTCTTCGGTACAAAAATGTATTATCCAATGAGAATCGGTGGTGGGGGTGGGTCTAACGAACAACCAATCAGCGCCGAGTCCCGTTTTCAGCGTCATCACGCAGCACAACACACAGAGGAAGGAGGGAAAAACAACACCAATGGCTACTGGTTGAGGGAAATTCTAATCCCCTCCCCCTTGAAATCACTCAGACAGGAGACAATGTCAGACTGAAGCTTCAAGAAAGCTACAGTCTGATAATCAGGCTAGGGTAGATCTGGTTGAGCTGGTCATTTTAAAAGTAGCTCTCAAGTCTAGAAAGTGTGGGCACCCCTGATATAAAGGAAACATTTTTATGAAATGTAATTAAACTCTGTCGTTGTTGCTCCTGACTGACACTAACTCCATCGAATCCTTTTAACGAGGGAGTCGGTCAGTGGTCATGTGATGTCTTTTAGCGAGGGAGTCGGTCAGTGGTCATGTGATGTCTTTTAACGAGGGAGTCGGTCAGTGGTCATGTGATGTCTTTTAGCGAGGGAGTCGGTCAGTGGTCATGTGATGTCTTTGAGTCAGTCACTTAGTGGTCATGTGATGTCTTTGAGTCAGTCCCTTAGTGGTCATGTGATGTCTTGAGTCAGTCACTTAGTGGTCATGTGATGTCTTGAGTCAGTCCCTTAGTGGTCATGTGATGTCTTGAGTCAGTCACTTAGTGGTCATGTGATGTCTTGAGTCAGTCACTTAGTGGTCATGTGATGGAGTCAGTCACTTAGTGGTCATGTGATGTCTTTGAGTCAGTCACTTAGTGGTCATGTGATGGAGTCAGTCACTTAGTGGTCATGTGATGTCTTGAGTCAGTCACTTAGTGGTCATGTGATGGAGTCAGTCACTTAGTGGTCATGTGATGTCTTTGAGTCAGTCACTTAGTGGTCATGTGATGGAGTCAGTCACTTAGTGGTCATGTGATGTCTTGAGTCAGTCACTTAGTGGTCATGTGATGGAGTCAGTCACTTAGTGGTCATGTGATGTCTTTGAGTCAGTCACTTAGTGGTCATGTGATGTCTTGAGTCAGTCACTTAGTGGTCATGTGATGTCTTTGAGTCAGTCACTTAGGCCCAGGCCACACGTATATGGGTCTTTTGCAAAACGCACATTTCCCTGTGCGTTTGGGCCTTTCAGCCACACGCAAACAGCGTTTTCGGCCACTCAAACGGAGGTTTTTTGAAACGGATAAATAAGTGAAGATTTTCGAAAATATCCGGATCAGTGGAGCGGTGTAGTCATGCGAAACGGAGTTTTTGAGAAACGATGATGTCACCGCCACCGCCCACATGCAGCTTGTCAAGCAGAGGTCCTCACAAGTATAGGTAAAAAAAACACTGCCAGCCCAGTCCTCAGCGCAATGGCCCGTTGCGCAAAGAGGTTGAGATTTGACTCATGCTATATTCAGATAATCTTCAACCGATTGTTATAATTCGAAGTGGTATATATTCCGTGAAGTTTATATTTTCATTGGGTGTACAAGTCATGTTTTTAATATGCCTTCATCAAATGATATAGAGAGATGGTAGGCCAAGCCCGTATAGCCATGCAGCCTATATGAGCTGTGGTGCGCTTGCTAGGTCTACACTCTCAATTAGGGATTTCACTGATGTGTACAACCTTTATTCAAATAGTTTCATTTGTATTGGTGCCGAGTGCGAAGCCAATAGGTTCATTGCGGACCGCTACAGATAAACTGTGGATATTAACCTACCAATATGGACCCAGGCCAAATGCCATTGCGCAGTAGCCTACACCAACAAGTCTATGCGTGGTGTGTGCATAGCCGCATGTGAAACTATATCGTGCTGTATTTTGCATCATGGTCATGCGGAGAGAGAGAGAGAGAGGGTGCAGAGAGAGAGAGAGAGAGGTATGAATGGGATCGCATCGTGCGCGCGCATTATGGCACATCTCTCTCATGTTTAGGGCGCACCATTGACTGCATGTCACTGTGCCTACATGCTGACAATGTGCGCGTGAACTTGTATTAGCCTAAAATATAGCCACTCTACAAGCTCACAACTGGTTGTGGACACTTCTATAGGTCTGACTCTGCTATTAATTTCTGTGCAGGACTTGCCAGGTCGCCAGAGCAATGGTAAAGTGTCTATCATTTTTAAATTATATGGAGAGAAAAGTCGAGAGTCGGGATCTGGAGATTTACGCACATAGTGTGACATGCTGACAGACAATGAAAGAAACATATACTTCCACTCACAATTTAGGTGGCTTTTAAAATGCGGTACTTATTCCTTCATTACAAATATGATTGGCACCTCATAAGTGTAAATATAAAATCAAATATAATATAGCCTACAATTGAAACCTGCTACTGCAGTGATTTTATCCAGTGTTCAATGCGTTTCTGCGTTTGGGTGTGGACATAGATATCTCTGTCGTATGGCCAGGGAAAATATCCGTTTTGCAAAAGATCCAGAGTGGTGTGGCCTGGGCCTTAGTGGTCATGTGATGGAGTCAGTCACTTAGTGGTCATGTGATGTCTTGAGTCAGTCACTTAGTGGTCATGTGATGTCTTGAGTCAGTCACTTAGTGGTCATGTGATGTCTTGAGTCAGTCACTTAGTGGTCATGTGATGTCTTGAGTCAGTCCCTTAGTGGTCATGTGATGGAGTCAGTCACTTAGTGGTCATGTGATGGAGTCAGTCCCTTAGTGGTCATGTGATGTCTTGAGTCAGTCACTTAGTGGTCATGTGATGTCTTTGAGTCAGTCACTTAGTGGTCATGTGATGTCTTGAGTCAGTCACTTAGTGGTCATGTGATGGAGTCAGTCACTTAGTGGTCATGTGATGTCTTGAGTCAGTCACTTAGTGGTCATGTGATGTCTTTGAGTCAGTCACTTAGTGGTCATGTGATGTCTTGAGTCAGTCACTTAGTGGTCATGTGATGGAGTCAGTCACTTAGTGGTCATGTGATGTCTTGAGTCAGTCACTTAGTGGTCATGTGATGTCTTGAGTCAGTCGCTTAGTGGTCATGTGATGTCTTGAGTCAGTCACTTAGTGGTCATGTGATGGAGTCAGTCACTTAGTGGTCATGTGATGGAGTCAGTCACTTAGTGGTCATGTGATGTCTTGAGTCAGTCACTTAGTGGTCATGTGATGTCTTTGAGTCAGTCCCTTAGTGGTCATGTGATGTCTTGAGTCTGTCACTTAGTGGTCATGTGATGTCTTGAGTCAGTCACTTAGTAGTCATGTGATGTCTTGAGTCTGTCACTTAGTGGTCATGTAATGTCTTGAGTCAGTCACTTAGTGGTCATGTGATGTCTTGAGTCAGTCACTTAGTGGTCATGTAATGTCTTGAGTCAGTCACTTAGTGGTCATGTGATGGAGTCAGTCACTTAGTGGTCATGTGATGTCTTGAGTCAGTCACTTAGTGGTCATGTGATGTCTTTGAGTCAGTCCCTTAGTGGTCATGTGATGTCTTTGAGTCAGTCACTTAGTGGTCATGTGATGGAGTCAGTCCCTTAGTGGTCATGTGATGTCTTTGAGTCAGTCACTTAGTGGTCATGTGATGTCTTTGAGTCAGTCACTTAGTGGTCATGTGATGTCTTGAGTCAGTCACTTAGTGGTCATGTGATGGAGTCAGTCACTTAGTGGTCATGTGATGTCTTGAGTCAGTCACTTAGTGGTCATGTGATGTCACGCCCTGTGAGTTTTTCACCTGGTGGAGAAAAACTCACAGGGCGTGAAGTCACAGCGCCCCCTGGTGGAGAAAAACGCACAGGGTGTGAAGTCACAGCGCCCCCTGGTGGAGAAAAACTCACAGGGCGTGAAGTCACAGCGCCCCCTGGTGGAGAAAAACTCACAGGGCGTGAAGTCACAGCGCCCCCTGGTGGAGGAAAACTCACAGGGCGTGGAGTCACAGCGCCCCCTGGTGGAGATAAACTCACAGAGCGTGAAGTCACAGGGTCCACTGGTGGAGAGGATACTGAGGCCGCCGAGAGGTCCATCAATGACAGTCGAATGGAGGAATTTCAAACTCCTTCACCAATACATCACCTCAAATTCACTCCGGGCATGATGGACCTGATAAACGCTGGAGTAAGGCTGACCCCCCTTACCATACGGCCAGCCCAACAGCCCAAAATGCGAGAGGTAACATGGCCACAGGGAGAGATGGGAGAGGTACTATGGCCACAGGGAGAGATACCATGGCCAGAGTTAATCCCACGCTATATGCCACGCCCATATAGCCTAGAAAATACATTTGATCACTGATATGAACAGGGTCCATTATGCGTAGCAACAAACATGTATGGACCCCTTGCTTCTAGAAAGCCTGGTGTTTCAATCACCGTACAGGTTGAGGTTCACAACATTTCCACTGTTATTTCAAATAGATTGTCCAAGACAAGGAGTAGCCTGAAGAGAGAATGCTGCTTGGTTAATGTACCTCACAGGCATCACAGTCCCCAAAAATCTGATAACAAGCTAAACCTTGCCTTGTTTAACATCAGGTCATTAACAAATAAGTCCTCTTCTGTAAATGATATAATATGTAAAGAGAAGCTAGATATTATCTTTCTAACAGAGACATGGCTTGGCTCGGATGGAGCTGTTCTCCTAGCGCCAGCCTGTCCCGCAAACTACAGTTTCATCCACTCTGTTCGCGAGGCTAAGAAAGGAGGTGGACTGGCAATCATTTTTTCAGACACTTTAAAATTCAAGGCTCTGACTCTCGGCAGCTTTTCATCCTTTGAATACCAGGCCACAATACTGCAGGGTCAGTCCTCTATCCCAATGATCAGCATTTATCGTCCTCCAAAGTGCAGCAAAGCTGTATTTCTAACAGAAATATCAGAACTTTTATCTATCTGTTCCACTAACTATGACAGAACTCTTATCTCGGGCGATCTTAATCTACACCTGGACGATGCTTCAAATGCGGTGGCTCTGGGTTTCTTAGAGTTATTGCACTCCTTTGAGTTCATCCAACATGTTGTTGGGCCTACACATAAACAGGGGCACACTCTGGACCTGGTGATTTCTAGAGGTCTGAACATCACTGTTGAAAGGACTATTGAAATGCCTGAGCTATCAGACCACTATTTGCTGTGTTTTAATATGACTGTCTCTGATCTAGAGAAAAACATCACTGAATATACTATAAAAAAGCGTTTTTTTAGCTCATCTGCAGCCAACGAGTTCTCTCGTCATCTGGGCCCCCCCCTATCCGATACTCCCCCAGTGAATGATATGGTCCAAATGTTTAATCTTAAACTAGAGTCAGCTCTTGACATAGTGGCTCCTATGAAAACTAAAAAGAAACAGAACACCAGAGTAACACCCTGGATAAATGAGCATACACGTTCACTGAAGCAAGATTGTCGTAGAGCTGAGCGAGCTTGGAGAAAAAACAAACTCACCATCCACCTAGAGATTCTTAAAAAGTCAACAGTCACCTATAACAAAGCCCTGCGTCTGGCAAGGCAGGCTTATTTCTCTGGCATTATTAATGAGAACAAGAAAAATGCCAGAGTCTTATTCTCTACCATTGAACGACTTTTAAACCCCCCCCAGTCCTACAAGCAGTCGTTCCCGGCCTCTAAAGCTAAGTGTAATGAGTTTGCATGCTTTTTTGATAACACAATTTGTAACATTAGAGCTGATATTATGAATGGTGCTGCTGCTAGCTCAAGCCCTCTAACAGCAGCTAATGGTGCCAGGGTTGATCTCTCCAGGGGGAGCCTATTGTCTTTCTGTACAATTGATGAAGACGAACTCCGAAAAACCATATCTCAGATGACATCATCCTCCTGTTCATTGGACACAATTCCCACCACCTTTCTCAAAGAGGTTTTAGACAGTGTGATTGGAGATATCCTAAAATTTGTAAACAGCTCTCTACAATCAGGCGTCTTTCCAGACTCACTGAAGACGGCTGTAGTTAGGCCCTTACTCAAGAAACACAATCTTGATCCCTCTGTGCTGGGTAACTACCGACCCATTTCTAATCTGCCCTTTCTGGGCAAGGTTTTAGAAAAATGCATCTTTCATCAATTGGATGTGTTTCTACAGAACAACAATGTGCATAACAAATTCCAATCTGGCTTTAGGAAAGGCCACAGCACAGAAACAGCACTTGTAAAAGTAATGAATGATCTTAGGGTGTCTGCTGACAAGAAACATGTTTCCGTTCTTTTACTTCTAGATCTAACGGCTGCATTTGACACGATTGACCATTCAATTTTAATACAGCGTCTGGAGCACTGGGTAGGCCTGTCTGGCACGGCCCTGTCTTGGTTTTCCTCCTACCTAACAAACAGAAGCTATTTTGTCAATCTAGCTGAGTTTGACTCAGACAAACACAACATCAGTTCTGGTATTCCACAGGGCTCAATTCTTGGTCCTCTGTTATTCTCCCTGTACATACTGCCATTGGGAGAACTCATTACCAATCACGGAGTCAATTTTCATTTCTATGCTGATGATACCCAACTATATCTTTCTGTAGATCCAGATGATCTCTGTGCCTTAGACCCGCTGTTGACCTGTCTGTCTAGCATTAAATGCTGGATGAGTGAGAACTTTCTCAAGCTAAATGAGGATAAGACAGAAGTTCTCATAATCGGTTCTAGTGAGCAGAAAGAATCGATAAAAAGCAGACTTGGCAACCTGACTGTAGAAAGTAACAGTACAGTAAAGAACTTGGGGATCACTATTGATTCTGAACTGAATTTTAATTCACACATTAATCATGTTACCAAGATTGCCTTTTTTCATCTTAGAAATATTGCACGAATCAGAGCCTTTTTGTCACTGGACGATGCAAAAACGCTAATCCACGCCTTTGTTTTTTCTCGGCTTGATTACTGCAATGCACTTTTTTCTGGATTGCCTAAGAAATCAACTGACAGATTACAACTTGTCCAAAATGCAGCAGCCAGAGTCTTAACTAGAACTAAGATGAGAGAACATATTACTCCAGTCTTGGCCTCATTGCACTGGCTTCCGGTTGTTTTTAGGATTGATTTTAAAATTCTTTTACTTGTTTATAAAGCTCTCAATGGTCTCGCACCTTCCTACCTACATGACTGCCTGCCGAAATATGTCCCAAACCGCCACCTAAGGTCTTCCACTGCTGGCCTTCTCGCTTTGCCTAAAAAAATGGCAACTAAAAAATACGGGGAAGCAGCTTTTTGCTTCTACGGGCCGACGGCGTGGAACAAACTCCCACTGTACCTTCGACAGGCAGCCTCTGTAGACATTTTAAAAGCTCAGCTCAAGACCCACTTTTACACCCTTGCTTTTAATTGATTTATCTGTCTTTTAAAAAAAATGTTATTCATGTCCTCACTGTATTGTTTATGCCCTGCTTTTCTTTTCTTTTTTGTGTAAAGCACTTTGAGCTGCATTTCATGTCATGAAAGGTGCTATACAAATAAAGTTTTATTATTATTATTATTATTGAGTCAGTCACTTAGTGGTCATGTGATGTCTTGAGTCAGTCACTTAGTGGTCATGTGATGGAGTCAGTCACTTAGTGGTCATGTGATGTCTTTGAGTCAGTCACTTAGTGGTCATGTGATGGAGTCAGTCACTTAGTGGTCATGTGATGTCTTGAGTCAGTCACTTAGTGGTCATGTGATGTCTTGAGTCAGTCACTTAGTGGTCATGTGATGTCTTGAGTCAGTCCCTTAGTGGTCATGTGATGGAGTCAGTCACTTAGTGGTCATGTGATGTCTTTGAGTCAGTCACTTAGTGGTCATGTGATGTCTTTGAGTCAGTCACTTAGTGGTCATGTGATGGAGTCAGTCACTTAGTGGTCATGTGATGTCTTTGAGTCAGTCACTTAGTGGTCATGTGATGGAGTCAGTCCCTTAGTGGTCATGTGATGTCTTGAGTCAGTCACTTAGTGGTCATGTGATGTATTTGAGTCAGTCACTTAGTGGTCATGTGATGTCTTGAGTCAGTCACTTAGTAGTCATGTGATGTCTTGAGTCAGTCACTTAGTGGTCATGTGATGTCTTGAGTCAGTCACTTAGTGGTCATGTGATGTCTTGAGTCAGTCCCTTAGTGGTCATGTGATGTCTCTGCATTAGAAGCCATGCAAGCACTTCAGGAACCATTTGTTGTTTCATGATTCATTCAGGACAGAATTAGAAGCCGGTCTTATTGACCCCAGAACAGATGGACGGTGCTCAGTAGAACCCATCAGAATGTCTTATTGACCCCAGAACAGATGGACGGTGCTCAGTAGAACCCATCAGAATGTCTTATTGACCCCAGAACAGATGGACGGTGCTCAGTAGAACCCATCAGAATGTCTTATTGACCCCAGAACAGATGGACAGTGCTTAGTAGAACCCATCAGAATGTCTTATTGACCCCAGAACAGATGGACGGTGCTCAGTAGAACCCATCAGAATGTCTTATTGACCCCAGAACAGATGGACGGTGCTCAGTAGAACCCATCAGAATGTCTTATTGACCCCAGAACAGATGGACGGTGCTCAGTAGAACCCATCAGAATGTCTTATTGACCCCAGAACAGATGGACGGTGCTCAGTAGAACCCATCAGAATGTCTTATTGACCCCAGAACAGATGGACGGTGCTCAGTAGAACCGATCAGAACAGATGGACGGTGCTCAGTAGAACCGATCAGAATGTCTTATTGACCCCAGAACAGATGGACGGTGCTCAGTAGAACCGATCAGAACAGATGGACGGTGCTCAGTAGAACCCATCAGAATGTCTTATTGACCCCAGAACAGATGGACGGTGCTCAATAGAACCCATCAGAATGTCTTATTGACCCCAGAACAGATGAACGGTGCTCAGTAGAACCCATCAGAATGTCTTATTGACCCCAGAACAGATGGACGGTGCTCAGTAGAACCCATCAGAACCAGAACAGATGGACAGTGCTCAGTAGAACCCATCAGAACCAGAACAGATGGACGGTGCTCAGTAGAACCCATCAGAATGTCTTATTGACCCCAGAACAGATGGACGGCTCTCAGTAGAACCCATCAGAATGTCTTATTGACCCCAGAACAGATGGACGGTGCTCAGTAGAACCCATCAGAATGTCTTATTGACCACAGAACAGATGGGCGGTGCTCAGTAGAACCCATCAGAATGTCTTATTGACCCCAGAACAGATGGACGGTGCTCAGTAGAACCCATCAGAATGTCTTATTGACCCCAGAACAGATGGGCGGTGCTCAGTAGAACCCATCAGAATGTCTTATTGACCCCAGAACAGATGGACGGTGCTCAGTAGAACCCATCAGAATGTCTTATTGACCCCAGAACAGATGGACGGTGCTCAGTAGAACACATCAGAATGTCTTATTGACCCCAGAACAGATGGACGGTGCTCAGTAGAACCGATCAGAACAGATGGACGGTGCTCAGTAGAACCGATCAGAATGTCTTATTGACCCCAGAACAGATGGACGGTGCTCAGTAGAACCGATCAGAACAGATGGACGGTGCTCAGTAGAACCCATCAGAATGTCTTATTGACCCCAGAACAGATGGACGGTGCTCAGTAGAACCCATCAGAATGTCTTATTGACCCCAGAACAGATGAACGGTGCTCAGTAGAACCCATCAGAATGTCTTATTGACCCCAGAACAGATGGACGGTGCTCAGTAGAACCCATCAGAACCAGAACAGATGGACGGTGCTCAGTAGAACCGATCAGAACCCCCCCCCCCCCCAGAACAGATGGACGGTGCTCAGTAGAACCGATCAGAATGTCTTATTGACCCCAGAACAGATGGACGGTGCTCAGTAGAACCCATCAGAATGTCTTATTGACCCCAGAACAGATGGACGGTGCTCAGTAGAACCCATCAGAATGTCTTATTGACCCCAGAACAGATGGACGGTGCTCAGTAGAACCGATCAGAATGTCTTGACCCCAGAACAGATGGACGGTGCTCAGTAGAACCGATCAGAATGTCTTATTGACCCCAGAACAGATGGACGGTGCTCAGTAGAACCGATCAGAACAGATGGACGGTGGTCAGTAGAACCGATCAGAATGTCTTATTGACCCCAGAACAGATGGACGGTGCTCAGTAGAACCGATCAGAACAGATGGACGGTGCTCAGTAGAAACCATCAGAATGTCTTATTGACCCCAGAACAGATGGACGGTGCTCAGTAGAACCCATCAGAATGTCTTATTGACCCCAGAACAGATGGACGGTGCTCAGTAGAACCCATCAGAACCAGAACAGATGGACGGTGCTCAGTAGAACCCATCAGAACCAGAACAGATGGACGGTGCTCAGTAGAACCGATCAGAACCCCCCCCCCCCCCAGAACAGATGTACGGTGCTCAGTAGAACCGATCAGAATGTCTTATTGACCCCAGAACAGATGGACGGTGCTCAGTAGAACCGATCAGAACAGATGGACGGTGCTCAGTAGAACCCATCAGAATGTCTTATTGACCCCAGAACAGATGGACGGTGCTCAGTAGAACCCATCAGAATGTCTTATTGACCCCAGAACAGCTGGACGGTGCTCAGTAGAACCCATCAGAACCAGAACAGATGGACGGTGCTCAGTAGAACCCATCAGAACCAGAACAGATGGACGGTGCTCAGTAGAACCGATCAGAACCCCCCCCCCCCAGAACAGATGGACGGTGCTCAGTAGAACCGATCAGAATGTCTTATTGACCCCAGAACAGATGGACGGTGCTCAGTAGAACCCATCAGAATGTCTGATTGACCCCAGAACAGATGGACGGTGCTCAGTAGAACCCATCAGAATGTCTTATTGACCCCAGAACAGATGGACGGTGCTCACTAGAACCCATCAGAATGTCTTGACCCCAGAACAGATGGACGGTGCTCACTAGAACCCATCAGAATGTCTTATTGACCCCAGAACAGATGGACGGTGCTCAGTAGAACCCATCAGAATGTCTTATTGACCCCAGAACAGATGGACGGTGCTTAGTAGAACCCATCAGAATGTCTTATTGACCCCAGAACAGATGGACGGTGCTCAGTAGAACCCATCAGAATGTCTTATTGACCCCAGAACAGATGGACGGTGCTCAGTAGAACCCATCAGAATGTCTTATTGACCCCAGAACAGATGGACGGTGCTCAGTAGAACCCATCAGAATGTCTTATTGACCCCAGAACAGATGGACGGTGCTCAGTAGAACCCATCAGAATGTCTTATTGACCCCAGAACAGATGGACGGTGCTCAGTAGAACCGATCAGAACAGATGGACGGTGCTCAGTAGAACCGATCAGAATGTCTTATTGACCCCAGAACAGATGGACGGTGCTCAGTAGAACCGATCAGAACAGATGGACGGTGCTCAGTAGAACCCATCAGAATGTCTTATTGACCCCAGAACAGATGGACGGTGCTCAGTAGAACCCATCAGAATGTCTTATTGACCCCAGAACAGATGAACGGTGCTCAGTAGAACCCATCAGAATGTCTTATTGACCCCAGAACAGATGGACGGTGCTCAGTAGAACCCATCAGAACCAGAACAGATGGACAGTGCTCAGTAGAACCCATCAGAACCAGAACAGATGGACGGTGCTCAGTAGAACCCATCAGAATGTCTTATTGACCCCAGAACAGATGGACGGCTCTCAGTAGAACCCATCAGAATGTCTTATTGACCCCAGAACAGATGGACGGTGCTCAGTAGAACCCATCAGCATGTCTTATTGACCACAGAACAGATGGACGGTGCTCAGTAGAACCCATCAGAATGTCTTATTGACCCCAGAACAGATGGACGGTGCTCAGTAGAACCCATCAGAATGTCTTATTGACCCCAGAACAGATGGGCGGTGCTCAGTAGAACCCATCAGAATGTCTTATTGACCCCAGAACAGATGGACGGTGCTCAGTAGAACCCATCAGAATGTCTTATTGACCCCAGAACAGATGGACGGTGCTCAGTAGAACACATCAGAATGTCTTATTGACCCCAGAACAGATGGACGGTGCTCAGTAGAACCGATCAGAACAGATGGACGGTGCTCAGTAGAACCGATCAGAATGTCTTATTGACCCCAGAACAGATGGACGGTGCTCAGTAGAACCGATCAGAACAGATGGACGGTGCTCAGTAGAACCCATCAGAATGTCTTATTGACCCCAGAACAGATGGACGGTGCTCAGTAGAACCCATCAGAATGTCTTATTGACCCCAGAACAGATGAACGGTGCTCAGTAGAACCCATCAGAATGTCTTATTGACCCCAGAACAGATGGACGGTGCTCAGTAGAACCCATCAGAACCAGAACAGATGGACGGTGCTCAGTAGAACCGATCAGAACCCCCCCCCCCCAGAACAGATGGACGGTGCTCAGTAGAACCGATCAGAATGTCTTATTGACCCCAGAACAGATGGACGGTGCTCAGTAGAACCCATCAGAATGTCTTATTGACCCCAGAACAGATGGACGGTGCTCAGTAGAACCCATCAGAATGTCTTATTGACCCCAGAACAGATGGACGGTGCTCAGTAGAACCGATCAGAATGTCTTGACCCCAGAACAGATGGACGGTGCTCAGTAGAACCGATCAGAATGTCTTATTGACCCCAGAACAGATGGACGGTGCTCAGTAGAACCGATCAGAACAGATGGACGGTGGTCAGTAGAACCGATCAGAATGTCTTATTGACCCCAGAACAGATGGACGGTGCTCAGTAGAACCGATCAGAACAGATGGACGGTGCTCAGTAGAAACCATCAGAATGTCTTATTGACCCCAGAACAGATGGACGGTGCTCAGTAGAACCCATCAGAATGTCTTATTGACCCCAGAACAGATGGACGGTGCTCAGTAGAACCCATCAGAACCAGAACAGATGGACGGTGCTCAGTAGAACCCATCAGAACCAGAACAGATGGACGGTGCTCAGTAGAACCGATCAGAACCCCCCCCCCCCCCCCCCCCCCAGAACAGATGGACGGTGCTCAGTAGAACCGATCAGAATGTCTTATTGACCCCAGAACAGATGGACGGTGCTCAGTAGAACCGATCAGAACAGATGGACGGTGCTCAGTAGAACCCATCAGAATGTCTTATTGACCCCAGAACAGATGGACGGTGCTCAGTAGAACCCATCAGAATGTCTTATTGACCCCAGAACAGCTGGACGGTGCTCAGTAGAACCCATCAGAACCAGAACAGATGGACGGTGCTCAGTAGAACCCATCAGAACCAGAACAGATGGACGGTGCTCAGTAGAACCGATCAGAACCCCCCCCCCCCCAGAACAGATGGACGGTGCTCAGTAGAACCGATCAGAATGTCTTATTGACCCCAGAACAGATGGACGGTGCTCAGTAGAACCCATCAGAATGTCTGATTGACCCCAGAACAGATGGACGGTGCTCAGTAGAACCCATCAGAATGTCTTATTGACCCCAGAACAGATGGACGGTGCTCACTAGAACCCATCAGAATGTCTTGACCCCAGAACAGATGGACGGTGCTCAGTAGAACCCATCAGAATGTCTTATTGACCCCAGAACAGATGGACGGTGCTCAGTAGAACCCATCAGAATGTCTTATTGACCCCAGAACAGATGGACGGTGCTTAGTAGAACCCATCAGAATGTCTTATTGACCCCAGAACAGATGGACGGTGCTCAGTAGAACCCATCAGAATGTCTTATTGACCCCAGAACAGATGGACGGTGCTCAGTAGAACCCATCAGAATGTCTTATTGACCCCAGAACAGATGGACGGTGCTCAGTAGAACCCATCAGAATGTCTTATTGACCCCAGAACAGATGGACGGTGCTCAGTAGAACCCATCAGAATGTCTTATTGACCCCAGAACAGATGGACGGTGCTCAGTAGAACCGATCAGAACAGATGGACGGTGCTCAGTAGAACCGATCAGAATGTCTTATTGACCCGAGAACAGATGGACGGTGCTCAGTAGAACCGATCAGAACAGATGGACGGTGCTCAGTAGAACCCATCAGAATGTCTTATTGACCCCAGAACAGATGGACGGTGCTCAGTAGAACCCATCAGAATGTCTTATTGACCCCAGAACAGATGAACGGTGCTCAGTAGAACCCATCAGAATGTCTTATTGACCCCAGAACAGATGGACGGTGCTCAGTAGAACCCATCAGAACCAGAACAGATGGACAGTGCTCAGTAGAACCCATCAGAACCAGAACAGATGGACGGTGCTCAGTAGAACCCATCAGAATGTCTTATTGACCCCAGAACAGATGGACGGCTCTCAGTAGAACCCATCAGAATGTCTTATTGACCCCAGAACAGATGGACGGTGCTCAGTAGAACCCATCAGAATGTCTTATTGACCACAGAACAGATGGACGGTGCTCAGTAGAACCCATCAGAATGTCTTATTGACCCCAGAACAGATGGACGGTGCTCAGTAGAACCCATCAGAATGTCTTATTGACCCCAGAACAGATGGACGGTGCTCAGTAGAACCCATCAGAATGTCTTATTGACCCCAGAACAGATGGACGGTGCTCAGTAGAACCCATCAGAATGTCTTATTGACCCCAGAACAGATGGACGGTGCTCAGTAGAACACATCAGAATGTCTTATTGACCCCAGAACAGATGGACGGTGCTCAGTAGAACCGATCAGAACAGATGGACGGTGCTCAGTAGAACCGATCAGAATGTCTTATTGACCCCAGAACAGATGGACGGTGCTCAGTAGAACCGATCAGAACAGATGGACGGTGCTCAGTAGAACCCATCAGAATGTCTTATTGACCCCAGAACAGATGGACGGTGCTCAGTAGAACCCATCAGAATGTCTTATTGACCCCAGAACAGATGAACGGTGCTCAGTAGAACCCATCAGAATGTCTTATTGACCCCAGAACAGATGGACGGTGCTCAGTAGAACCCATCAGAACCAGAACAGATGGACGGTGCTCAGTAGAACCGATCAGAACCCCCCCCCCCAAAACAGATGGACGGTGCTCAGTAGAACCGATCAGAATGTCTTATTGACCCCAGAACAGATGGACGGTGCTCAGTAGAACCCATCAGAATGTCTTATTGACCCCAGAACAGATGGACGGTGCTCAGTAGAACCCATCAGAATGTCTTATTGACCCCAGAACAGATGGACGGTGCTCAGTAGAACCGATCAGAATGTCTTGACCCCAGAACAGATGGACGGTGCTCAGTAGAACCGATCAGAATGTCTTATTGACCCCAGAACAGATGGACGGTGCTCAGTAGAACCGATCAGAACAGATGGACGGTGGTCAGTAGAACCGATCAGAATGTCTTATTGACCCCAGAACAGATGGACGGTGCTCAGTAGAACCGATCAGAACAGATGGACGGTGCTCAGTAGAAACCATCAGAATGTCTTATTGACCCCAGAACAGATGGACGGTGCTCAGTAGAACCCATCAGAATGTCTTATTGACCCCAGAAAAGATGGACGGTGCTCAGTAGAACCCATCATAATGTCTTATTGACCCCAGAACAGATGGACGGTGCTCAGTAGAACCCATCAGAACCAGAACAGATGGACGGTGCTCAGTAGAACCCATCAGAACCAGAACAGATGGACGGTGCTCAGTAGAACCGATCAGAACCCCCCCCCCCAGAACAGATGGACGGTGCTCAGTAGAACCGATCAGAATGTCTTATTGACCCCAGAACAGATGGACGGTGCTCAGTAGAACCCATCAGAATGTCTTATTGACCCCAGAACAGATGGACGGTGCTCAGTAGAACCCATCAGAATGTCTTATTGACCCCAGAACAGATGGACGGTGCTCAGTAGAACCCATCAGAATGTCTTATTGACCCCAGAACAGATGGACGGTGCTCAGTAGAACCGATCAGAATGTCTTATTGACCCCAGAACAGATGGACGGTGCTCAGTAGAACCCATCAGAATGTCTTATTGAGCCCAGAACAGATGTACGGTGCTCAGTAGAACCGATCAGAATGTCTTATTGACCCCAGAACAGATGGACGGTGCTCAGTAGAACCGATCAGAACATATGGACGGTGCTCAGTAGAACCGATCAGAATGTCTTATTGACCCCAGAACAGATGGACGGTGCTCAGTAGAACCGATCAGAACAGATGGACGGTGCTCAGTAGAACCGATCAGAACAGATGGACGGTGCTCAGTAGAACCGATCAGAATGTCTTATTGACCCCAGAACAGATGGACGGTGCTCAGTAGAACCGATCAGAACAGATGGACGGTGCTCAGTAGAACCCATCAGAATGTCTTATTGACCCCAGAACAGATGGACAGTGCTCAGTAGAACCCATCAGAATGTCTTATTGACCCCAGAACAGCTGGACGGTGCTCAGTAGAACCCATCAGAACCAGAACAGATGGACGGTGCTCAGTAGAACCCATCAGAACCAGAACAGATGGACGGTGCTCAGTAGAACCGATCAGAACCCCCCCCCCCCCCCCCCCCCAGAACAGATGGACGGTGCTCAGTAGAACCGATCAGAATGTCTTATTGACCCCAGAACAGATGGACGGTGCTCAGTAGAACCCATCAGAATGTCTTATTGACCCCAGAACAGATGGACGGTGCTCAGTAGAACCCATCAGAATGTCTTATTGACCCCAGAACAGATGGACGGTGCTCACTAGAACCCATCAGAATGTCTTGACCCCAGAACAGATGGACGGTGCTCAGTAGAACCGATCAGAATGTCTTATTGACCCCAGAACAGATGGACGGTGCTCAGTAGAACCCATCAGAATGTCTTATTGACCCCAGAACAGATGTACGGTGCTCAGTAGAACCGATCAGAATGTCTTATTGACCCCAGAACAGATGGACGGTGCTCAGTAGAACCGATCAGAATGTCTTATTGACCCCAGAACAGATGGACGGTGCTCAGTAGAACCGATCAGAACAGATGGACGGTGCTCAGTAGAACCCATCAGAATGTCTTATTGACCCCAGAACAGATGGACGGTGCTCAGTAGAACTCATCAGAATGTCTTATTGACCCCAGAACAGATGGACGGTGCTCAGTAGAACCCATCAGAAACAGAACAGATGGACAGTGCTCAGTAGAACCCATCAGAACCAGAACAGATGGACGGTGCTCAGTAGAACCGATCAGAACCCCCCCCCCCCCCCACCCCCAGAACAGATGGACGGTGCTCAGTAGAACCGATCAGAATGTCTTATTGACCCCAGAACAGATGGACGGTGCTCAGTAGAACCCATCAGAATGTCTTATTGACCCCAGAACAGATGGACGGTGCTCAGTAGAACCGATCAGAATGTCTTATTGACCCCAGAACAGATGGACGGTGCTCAGTAGAACAGATGGACGGTGCTCAGTAGAACAGATGGACGGTGCTCAGTAGAACAGATGGACGGTGCTCAGTAGAACAGATGGACGGTGCTCAGTAGAACCAGAACAGATGGACGGTGCTCAGTAGAACAGATGGACGGTGCTCAGTAGAACCAGAACAGATGGACGGTGCTCAGTAGAACAGATGGACGGTGCTCAGTAGACGGTGCTCAGTAGAACCAGAACAGATGGACGGTGCTCAGTAGAACCCATCAGAACAGATGGACGGTGCTCAGTAGAACAGATGGACGGTGCTCAGTAGAACCAGAACAGATGGACGGTGCTCAGTAGAACCAGAACAGATGGGCGGTGCTCAGTAGACGGTGCTCAGTAGACGGTGCTCAGTAGAACAGATGGACGGTGCTCAGTAGACGGTGCTCAGTAGACGGTGCTCAGTAGACGGTGCTCAGTAGAACAGATGGACGGTGCTCAGTAGAACCAGAACAGATGGACGGTGCTCAGTAGACGGTGCTCAGTAGAACAGATGGACGGTGCTCAGTAGAACCAGAACAGATGGACGGTGCTCAGTAGACGGTGCTCAGTAGACGGTGCTCAGTAAACGGTGCTCAGTAGACGGTGCTCAGTAGACGGTGCTCAGTAGAACAGATGGACGGTGCTCAGTAGAACCAGAACAGATGGACGGTGCTCAGCAGAACAGATGGACGGTGCTCAGTAGACGGTGCTCAGTAGACGGTGCTCAGTAGACGGTGCTCAGTAGACGGTGATCAGTAGAACCAGAACAGATGGACGGTGCTCAGTAGACGGTGCTCAGTAGAACAGATGGACGGTGCTCAGTAGACGGTGCTCAGTAGACGGTGCTCAGTAGACGGTGCTCAGTAGAACAGATGGACGGTGCTCAGTAGACGGTGCTCAGTAGACGGTTCTCAGTAGACGGTGCTCAGTAGAACAGATGGACGGTGCTCAGTAGAACAGATGGACGGTGCTCAGTAGAACAGATGGACGGTGCTCAGTAGAACAGATGGACGGTGCTCAGTAGAACAGATGGACGGTGCTCAGTAGAACAGATGGACGGTGCTCAGTAGACGGTGCTCAGTAGATGGTGCTCAGTAGACGGTGCTCAGTAGACGGTGCTCAGTAGACGGTGCTCAGTAGAACCGATCAGAATGTCTTCAAACTGGAGCCCATTTAGACCTGAGACCAGATTCTACTAAATGTCTTCTAAATCTTGACAGTTTTCTGAAAAACCTGTTTCTATATCAGTGGTTCTCAAACAAACAAAACATGTGTGTTGTTCCAGGGACCCCCCCCCCCCCCCCCACCCCCAGAAGCGAAGATTTGAGTTAAAATAATATATATTCCAAGATTTGCGCCACATTTTCAAGATTTTTCAAAAAAATAGCAGATCTAAAAGCTTGTAGCACGGCACTAGTGTCACGCTACGAGCTTGTAGGTCTGCTATTTTTCAACAGCTACAGTTTAAAATAATGGTTAAGGCTATCTGTTGACTCCTTCAAAACCGCTCTCAAAGGGCACCTACGGATGACTGCAATTCGAAACTGGCCCCCGTAAAATCTGAAAATAGCTGATCTACAAGCTCTCAACGCGTCGTGCTGCAACACGTTGATAGCTTGTAGATCAGCTATTTTCGGGGTGCAACCCAGCACTCTTTAGCTAGTGGAGGTGCTAGTGGAGTGTAACGACATGGATTTAGAAACAAATTAGTTCAACGCAAAATACTGTGTTCAAGTTCAGGAGCAATTCTCCTGAATGCTTCCTTCCTTCCGGCATGGCATGGAAAGGAGAGGACGGCATTTTGCATTTCTTTCACCATGTAGTAAATGCTGCATTCGTGGTCTGGAGAGGACAAGATTCAAGTCGTTTTACAGACGGGTAAAAGGGGGCAGGGGCTGAAGCCCCCTTTGATGTCTCTGTGTGCATGTGCCTGGTAGGTAAGAGCATAAATAAACAGTAAAGGGAGAAGAAGTGGAAACTATTTATTTTCCAGCCTGTAGGAGGTCTGGCTGGCCAGACATGTGTCCTGTAGGAGGTCTAACATGTGTCCTGTAGGAGGTCTGGCTGGCCAGACATGTGTCCTGTAGGAGGTCTGGCTGGCCAGACAACATGTGTCCTGTAGGAGGTCTGGCTGGCCAGACAACATGTGTCCTGTAGGAGGTCTGGCTGGCCAGACAACATGTGTCCTGTAGGAGGTCTGGCTGGCCAGACATGTGTCCTGTAGGAGGTCTGGCTGGCCAGACAACATGTGTCCTGTAGGAGGTCTGGCTGGCCAGACATGTGTCCTGTAGGAGGTCTGGCTGGCCAGACAACATGTGTCCTGTAGGAGGTTTGGCTGGCCAGACAACATGTGTCCTGTAGGAGGTCTGGCTGGCCAGACAACATGTGTCCTGTAGGAGGTCTGGCTGGCCAGACATGTGTCCTGTAGGAGGTCTGGCTGGCCAGACAACATGTGTCCTGTAGGAGGTCTGGCTGGCCAGACAACATGTGTCCTGTAGGAGGTCTGGCTGGCCAGACAACATGTGTCCTGTAGGAGGTCTGGCTGGGACGTATCCTCAGTGATGTATCCCAAGGTCACCACCTGGGACGTATATTCAGTGATGTATCCCAAGGTCATCACCTGGGACGTATCCTCAGTGATGTATCCCAAGGTCACCACCTGGGACGTATCCTCAGTGATGACAACATGTGTCCTGTAGGAGGTTTGGCTGGCCAGACAACATGTGTCCTGTAGGAGGTCTGGCTGGCCAGACAACATGTGTCCTGTAGGAGGTCTGGCTGGCCAGACATGTGTCCTGTAGGAGGTCTGGCTGGCCAGACAACATGTGTCCTGTAGGAGGTCTGGCTGGCCAGACAACATGTGTCCTGTAGGAGGTCTGGCTGGCCAGACAACATGTGTCCTGTAGGAGGTCTGGCTGGGACGTATCCTCAGTGATGTATCCCAAGGTCACCACCTGGGACGTATATTCAGTGATGTATCCCAAGGTCATCACCTGGGACGTATCCTCAGTGATGTATCCCAAGGTCACCACCTGGGACGTATCCTCAGTGATGTATCCCAAGGTCATCACCTGGGACGTATCCTCAGTGATGTATCCCAAGGTCATCACCTGGGACGTATCCTCAGTGATGTATCCCAAGGTCATCACCTGGGACGTATCCTCAGTGATGTATCCCAAGGTCATCACCTGGGACGTATCCTCAGTGATGTATCCCAAGGTCATCACCTGGGACGTATTCTCAGTGATGTATCCCAAGGTCATCACCTGGGACGTATCCTCAGTGATGTATCCCAAGGTCATCACCTGGGACGTATCCTCAGTGATGTATCCCAAGGTCATCACCTGGGACGTATCCTCAGTGATGTATCCCAAGGTCATCACCTGGGACGTATCCTCAGTGATGTATCCCAAGGTCATCACCTGGGACGTATCCTCAGTGATGTATCCCAAGGTCATCACCTGGGACGTATCCTCAGTGATGTATCCCAAGGTCATCACCTGGGACGTATCCTCAGTGATGTATCCCACGGTCATCACCTGGGACGTATCCTCAGTGATGTATCCCACGGTCATCACCTGGGACGTATCCTCAGTGATGTATCCCAAGGTCATCACCTGGGACGTATCCTCAGTGATGTATCCCACGGTCATCACCTGGGACGTATCATCAGTGATGTATCCCACGGTCATCACCTGGGACGTATCCTCAGTGATGTATCCCAAGGTCATCACCTGGGACGTATCCTCAGTGATGTATCACCTGGGACGTATCCTCAGTGATGTATCACCTGGGACGTATCCTCAGTGATGTATCCCAAGGTCATCACCTGGGACGTATCATCAGTGATGTATCCCAAGGTCATCACCTGGGACGTATCCTCAGTGATGTATCCCAAGGTCCTCTGGGTTTCGGGTCTTCCAACATCAGACCCCTCACTCAGCTGTTTGAAGGTTTTTGTAAACCTTCAAACAGAGAAAAATAAAGGTTAACAACATTGCCCAACAATCAAATGATAATCTTCTTTAAACAATTTTCCAATAAATTGTATGTCTTTTAAACAATTCAATGTATTTTAAGCAATTCAATGTCCAATTTAAATTACTTGTAAACACCAATTCATCAATATTTTTAGACAAATTGTTAAAGTAACCATTTTAAATTAAACACTTCAAATGAACCATTTAAATGGAATAGATAGATGTTTCTAATTAAGTAACCATTTAAGCACTCTAAATTGAATAAAGAAAGATAAATAGCTGATCCTTGAGCTTGTAGATCAGCTCTTTCCAACTAGGCATTTAAACCTTTAACATGGTGAACCATGAATTGTCCACATTTCAGTAGTCTTTTAAATTCTTAAAGTAATTTTCAATAAACTTAACATTTCTAACTTTGTCTTATTCTTTTGTAATTTATACTTTAAACGCAAATGAATTAATTTCCCAAACACTGTCAAGTGTGTTTGAACACAGCAGTGTGCCCAAAGTAACACATAGCAGGTAATGCTGCAATGTGTTCCTTATCCAATTTGGTAGCACTGCAGTTAAACCATAAAGTAGCATTTCAAACATGCAAGTATATAAACATTTTAACAGACCATTGGCGTCTTTGGGGTTGAACTCGACTCCTGAAAGAACTTGGAGCTTCTTCTCTCCCTGGTTTCTGTTTGTGTGGCCTTTTAAAGTCTTCAGGTGCTCTTAATGAGCAGCGGCCATTTTGTGTTTTGACTCTGGGAAGTGTAGTTCTTTTGGGATGCCAAGCAAAAGCTCCACTACTGAGTTTTGACTGCACACTTGCTTTGTACAGAGGAGTCTCATTCCAGGACGATAGTTCAACATGATGGAACAATGCCTCTTTTCCCCCACAGGGTGGAGCTGTGGAGCTGAATGCCTGAGTGATTGAGGCGATGTAAATCATTTGCATGTTGTGATCACACATTAAATCCTTCAGTTAGATCCATTATTATTGTTATTAATTCTGATTAAAGTAAGACCAGACATCCTTTTTAAATTAAATTAACTATAACTAGAAAAAGTGCCCTTCTGGGCACAGGTCTTTTGTAACAATTTTCTTCATTTTGTTGAGGAAATTCAGAGCCAGATCACTCCTAAAAACTTTGGAAGGCAATGTTAGCCAATCAGTGTAGAATCTGAGAAATCCAACAGACTCGTCTTGATCACATGACTACAGAGATCGTGTGTACCGATTTGCGTGAGATTTGGATGAAATCTGTGCGACTAACATAAGCAATGTATTTAGCAGAAATCGGCCTCATGGTGGCGCTATAACCGGCAGGTGTGGAGGGATGCAGGGAAAATGTTTTTCCATGGCCTCTAGGGAGTGCGCATCAAGGGGGCAGGCAGGCTTTCCAACGTTGAAGCTCTCCTCCCTAGTGGTAGGAGGAGGGACTACAGGCGAACCCGTGGATTCATGACCGGGAAACCCCGTGCAGCTGGGCTTTAACATTGAGCGCTCGGTTGCACTTCCGCATTTGACCACCAAAATTTGGTGGTCAAATGCGGAAGTAGACGTTCTCAGACGGTACTTCCGGCAGTCTACCCAGGGGGCAAAGGGGGTTGACCTGCATTTGTCATAACATACAAAGTTGTCCACCAGAAATAATATCTATGACCCCATAGGATCACAACCTATATGGACAACTCGGTCAATTTTGTTGCGAAAGTCCAATATGGCCGCCCCCAATATTAGCCCCTATTAGTTATAATGGGGGGTGAATAGGGCAACATTTTAAACTGAGAGATATTTCCACGAAACTTCTCAGGTTGATCAATGATATGAATACGAACATTTTTTGTATTGCAAGTTTCCATGAAATCCAATATGGCCACCAAAATATGGCCGCCACAATATTAGCACCAAGAAAATAGGTTTTGGCTCTAACTTCTGAACCAGATGAGCTATAAATGCAAACTTGGTGTCTATTTCATGGTTTCTGACCATGTGAGACTCAATGGAATACCTATTTTTATTATTGGGTGTGTCTGGACCCTTATTGTGCATATTTACAAGATGGTGGCTACCCGAAATAGTGCTTTACCATGATTTCTACCATGATTGTTGACTGTTTTGGCAAACACAAGCAATATTAATCCATTGGCTAAGATTCATGGCACAGAAGGAACATATTTACTTGTGCTTGCATATTGTCAAAATGGCTGCAAACATGAAAAAGAAAATTTCCTGTCAGATCCTATTACCCAGGGGGGCAAACCACCCCTTTTTGGATACCTGCATTTGCCATAACATCAAAGGTTGTCCACCAGAAATATCTATGACCCAATAGAATCACAACCTATATGGACCCACCGGTCAATTTCTTTGCTAGAAATCCAATATGGCCACCACAATATTAGCCCCCATTAGCCTATAATGCGGGTGAATAGGGCAACATTTTTAACTGAGGGATATTTCCACGAAACTTCACAGGTTGATCAATGATACGAATACCATAATGGTTTGTATTGGAAGTTTCCATGATATCCAATATGGCCACCACAATACTAGCACCCAGAAAATAGGTTTGGCTCTAAATTCTGAACCAGATGAGCTATAAATACAAACTCATGGTTTCTAACCACGAGAGATATATAAATATTTTAGCCATAATTTCCCTCTATTAAGTATTATTGTTCTGGGGTGTTTCTTTGCAGAAAGACATCCCTCTGGCTGTATTTTGGTTTTGTTCTACTGATTAGCCGGTTGAGGATGATTCTTGTGATGTTCAGGGCTATACCATGATGGTTATCGCAGTATGCTCTGTCCCCTTTCCTCTTGTAAACATGCACTATGAATACGTCCTTGAAGTCTTGAGGGACTTCCCCCAATCCAGATTACCTGGTACAGGTGCCATGCCTCCATTCTTGTAGATGTCTGCGGGCAACCCATCACCTCCTGGTGCCTTTCCAGAAGTGGTTTGTTGGAGTGCTTTCACTGTCTCTGCACTGGTGGGGGGGGGTCAGCCAGATCAGCTTTGATTGGCAGCTGGGGTATCGTGGCAATATCCTCTTCGGAAATTGAGGACTCTCTGTTTAAGACCTCACTGAAGTGCTCTTCCCAGTGTGCTAGGATGTCACTCTTGTCAGTGAGCAGGACACTTGTCAGAGGAGCGGACTGGAGTTGAGCCAGTGGTTTTGGGCCCATAAAGAGCACACAGAATGATGCATGCATCTGAGACATTCCCAGTCAGGAATGGAGTGAAGCTCCTGCTGCATCTTGTCTCCAGTCCCTGGCACATGAACAGATTTTCTGGCAGCCTTTGATACAGCTACATGATATTGTCTTGTTCATTGACATAGGCCAGGCTGGCTCTGTAGATGGACAGGGGACTGCATTCCCATCACTGAGAGACCATCCAGACTCAGTGAAGGAAGGGATGTCCGGCTTGGCGATGCACGTCCCTGCCAGGGGACGTGCATGTCAACATAAACAGAGGAAATGCCAACAAACAGTAGAACAAAACCAAAATACAGCCAGAGGGATGTCTTTCTGCAAAGAAACACCCCAGAACAATAATATCTTTCGTGGTTAAAATTTAGGCATTTAGCAGACGCTCTTAATTGTGTTTGTATTTCTAGCTCATCTGGTTCAGAATTTAGAGCCAAACCTATTTGCTGGGTGCTAGTATTGTGGTGGCCATATTAGATATCATGGAAACTTCCAATACAAAAAATTATGGTATTCATATCATTGATCAACCTGGGAAGTTTTGTGGAAATATCCCTCAGTTAAAAATGTTGCCCTATTCACCCGCATTATAGGCTAATGGGGGCTAATATTGTGGTGGCCATATTGGATTTCCAGCAAAGAAATTGACCGGTGTGTCCACATAGGTTGTGATTCTATTGGGTCATAGATATTTCTGGTGGATAACCTTTGATGTTATGGCAAATGCAGGTATCCAAAAAAGGAATGGTTTGCCCCCCTGGGTTATAGGATCTGACAGGAAATGTAATGTCTTTTCTTTTTCATGTTTGCAGCCATGTTGACAAAATGCAAGCTCAAGACAATATGTTCCTTCTGTGCCATGAATCTTAGCCAATGGATTAATATTGCTTGTGTTTGCCAAAACAGTCAACAATCATGGTAGAAATCATGGTAAAGCACTATTTCGGGTAGCCACCATCTTGTAAATATGCACAATAAGGGTCCAGACACACCCAATAATAAAAATAGGTATTCCATTGAGTCTCACATGGTCAGAAACCATGAAATAGACACCAAGTTTGCATTTATAGCTCATCTGGTTCAGAACTTAGAGCCAAAACCTATTTTCTTGGTGCTAATATTGTGGCGGCCATATTTTGGCGGCCATATTGGATTTCATGGAAACTTGCAATACAAAAAATGTTCGTATTCATATCCTTGATCAACCTGAGAAGTTTCGTGGAAATATCTCTCAGTTTAAAATTTTGCCCTATTCACCCCCCATTATAACTAATAGGGGCTAATATTGGGGGCGGCCATATTGGACTTTCGCAACAAAATTGACCGAGTTGTCCATATAGGTTGTGATCCTATGGGGTCATAGATATTATTTCTGGTGGACAACTTTGTATGTTATGACAAATGCAGGTTTCCTAAAAAAAGGGTGGTTTGCCCCCTGGGTAGTCTTCCGGGTGCTTCAAAACGCCACTGAGCAACTTCCACTGACATGAATAGCTGGGGGGGCGGAGCTTCGCGCCAGTTCAGTCTCTATTATATATATACTCTATGGTGCGCATACATAAGTTGTATACAGATTGATGCAGTTATAGCTAAAAACAGGAATTGGCCTGTTATAGCGCCACCATGAGGCTGATTTGGAAAATAATGAGTGGCATGTCGTCCTCGGCCTAGTGGAAATGTGCGTGTATAATTTCACGGAAATTGCACACTGTTTTTGTGATTTGTGGCATTTTGTTCGAAACGGACCATTCATGTGAGCTTTGGAAGCCAATATTAGCCAATCAGGATGGAAGATGGGAAATGGTGCAAATCCGTGTTGATCACATGACTATGTAGATAGTGTATACCGAATTGTGTGATGTATGGATAAAATCTGTACAGGTAATTTACAGAAATGTGTTTTGCCTAAATCGGCCTCATAGTGGCGCTATAACAGGCCGTTGAGGAATATTTGGGGCAGAGGTTCATCGTCGGGCCAACGGTACCAGAGATTAGCTGATAACGGACGGACGGAAGGACGGGCGGACGGACGGAAGGACACACACACACGGACGGAGTGCAAAACATACTCTCTCCCCATGCCTTCGGCCTGGTGGAGACAATAACAAAGGCATTTTATTTTCAGCTTGTGTAAATCAAACTATGTGTCTGCCATGATGATGATGTGTCTGCATGAGGATGATGTGTCTGCATGAGGATGATGTGTCTGCATGAGGATGATGTGTCTGCCATGAGAATGCCATATTATCCATGCACTACTAACGGTCTCTACATACCAGGCTCCACTAATGGCATTTTCAAAATTAAATGATCGCTGAGTAACGTCCCGAGAACATGAAGCACATGTGAGGAGGTCAATTTCACAAAACAAACATTAATTTAAGTATTACTAAAATTAATACTTTATATCGCGGTTTAAAACCATAATGACCACACCATTGCGATTGGACGAGTATTAACTTTTATTCATTCAGAAAAACAGGATAAATCACCCAAAATATATGAGGTTGGGTTGGAATTATATATGCAGCCACCAAGACAGAAGTAAAACACATTGTATATAGTACAGAACACAACAACACATTTCTGAAAACATGGGGGGAGGAGCTTTGAACTGAAGCAAGTTTGTTTATCATGTTGGAACTTCTTGGAAGAAGAGGGAAATACTTCACGACACAAATACAGCAATGGTTGACAAAGTGAAATAATAATAATCTCTGCCAGCTGATAAAACCCATCGTTGTCGTTGTCTGAAGCACCGGAATTATTGTGGGTGTTATTGGCTTACAAAGCTCATGATGTCAGCCTGCAGTACCATGTTGTTTTAAAGCTAGTCAGCCTGCAGTACCATGTTGTTTTAAAGCTCATGGTCAGCCTGCAGTACCATGTTGTTTTAAAGCTCATGGTCAGCCTGCAGTACCATGTTGTTTTAAAGCTAGTCAGCATGCAGTACCATGTTGTTTTAAAGCTAGTCAGCATGCAGTACCATGTTGTTTTAAAGCTAGTCAGCCTGCAGTACCATGTTGTTTTAAAGCTAGTCAGCCTGCAGTACCATGTTGTTTTAAAGCTAGTCAGCATGCAGTACCATGTTGTTTTAAAGCTCATGGTCAGCCTGCAGTACCATGTTGTTTTAAAGCTCATGGTCAGCCTGCAGTACCATGTTGTTTTAAAGCTAGTCAGCATGCAGTACCATGTTGTTTTAAAGATAGTCAGCATGCAGTACCATGTTGTTTTAAAGCTAGTCAGCATGCAGTACCATGTTGTTTTAAAGCTAGTCAGCCTGCAGTACCATGTTGTTTTAAAGCTAGTCAGCCTGCAGTACCATGTTGTTTTAAAGCTAGTCAGCATGCAGTACCATGTTGTTTTAAAGCTAGTCAGCATGCAGTACCATGTTGTTTTAAAGCTAGTCAGCCTGCAGTACCATGTTGTTTTAAAGCTAGTCAGCCTGCAGTACCATGTTGTTTTAAAGCTAGTCAGCATGCAGTACCATGTTGTTTTAAAGCTAGTCAGCATGCAGTACCATGTTGTTTTAAAGCTAGTCAGCCTGCAGTACCATGTTGTTTTAAAGCTAGTCAGCCTGCAGTACCATGTTGTTTTAAAGCTAGTCAGCCTGCAGTACCATGTTGTTTTAAAGCTAGTCAGCATGCAGTACCATGTTGTTTTAAAGCTAGTCAGCCTGCAGTACCATGTTGTTTTAAAGCTCATGGTCAGCCTGCAGTACCATGTTGTTTTAAAGCTCATGGTCAGCCTGCAGTACCATGTTGTTTTAAAGCTAGTCAGCATGCAGTACCATGTTGTTTTAAAGCTATAGTCAGCCTCCAGTAACATGTTGTTTTAAAGCTAGTCAGCCTGCAGTACCATGTTGTTTTAAAGCTCATGGTCAGCCTGCAGTACCATGTTGTTTTAAAGCTAGTCAGCCTGCAGTACCATGTTGTTTTAAAGCTCATGGTCAGCCTGCAGTACCATGTTGTTTTAAAGCTAGTCAGCATGCAGTACCATGTTGTTTTAAAGATAGTCATCCTGCAGTACCATGTTGTTTTAAAGCTAGTCATCCTGCAGTAACATGTTGTTTTAAAGCTAGTCATCCTGCAGTACCATGTTGTTTTAAAGCTAGTCATCCTGCAGTACCATGTTGTTTTAAAGCTAGTCAGCCTGCAGTACCATGTTGTTTTAAAGATAGTCATCCTGCAGTACCATGTTGTTTTAAAGCTAGTCAGCATGCAGTACCATGTTGTTTTAAAGATAGTCATCCTGCAGTACCATGTTGTTTTAAAGATAGTCATCCTGCAGTACCATGTTGTTTTAAAGATAGTCATCCTGCAGTACCATGTTGTTTTAAAGATAGTCAGCCTGCAGTACCATGTTGTTTTAAAGCTAGTCATCCTGCAGTACCATGTTGTTTTAAAGCTAGTCATCCTGCAGTACCATGTTGTTTTAAAGCTAGTCAGCATGCAGTACCATGTTGTTTTAAAGCTATAGTCAGCATGCAGTACCATGTTGTTTTAAAGCTAGTCATCCTGCAGTACCATGTTGTTTTAAAGCTAGTCATCCTGCAGTACCATGTTGTTTTAAAGCTAGTCATCCTGCAGTACCATGTTGTTTTAAAGCTAGTCAGCATGCAGTACCATGTTGTTTTAAAGATAGTCAGCATGCAGTACCATGTTGTTTTAAAGATAGTCAGCATGCAGTACCATGTTGTTTTAAATATAGTCAGCCTGCAGTACCATGTTGTTTTAAAGCTAGTCAGCATGCAGTACCATGTTGTTTTAAAGATAGTCAGCATGCAGTACCATGTTGTTTTAAAGATAGTCAGCATGCAGTACCATGTTGTTTTAAAGCTAGTCATCCTGCAGTACCATGTTGTTTTAAATATAGTCAGCCTGCAGTACCATGTTGTTTTAAAGATAGTCAGCATGCAGTACCATGTTGTTTTAAAGCTAGTCAGCCTGCAGTACCATGTTGTTTTAAAGATAGTCATCCTGCAGTACCATGTTGTTTTAAAGCTAGTCATCCTGCAGTAACATGTTGTTTTAAAGCTAGTCATCCTGCAGTACCATGTTGTTTTAAAGATAGTCATCCTGCAGTACCATGTTGTTTTAAAGATAGTCAGCATGCAGTACCATGTTGTTTTAAAAATAGTCATCCTGCAGTACCATGTTGTTTTAAAGCTAGTCATCCTGCAGTACCATGTTGTTTTAAAGATAGTCAGCCTGCAGTACCATGTTGTTTTAAAGCTATAGTCAGCATGCAGTACCATGTTGTTTTAAAGCTAGTCATCCTGCAGTACCATGTTGTTTTAAAGCTAGTCATCCTGCAGTACCATGTTGTTTTAAAGCTAGTCATCCTGCAGTACCATGTTGTTTTAAAGCTATAGTCAGCATGCAGTACCATGTTGTTTTAAAGCTATAGTCAGCATGCAGTACCATGTTGTTTTAAAGCTAGTCAGCCTGCAGTACCATGTTGTTTTAAAGATAGTCATCCTGCAGTACCATGTTGTTTTAAAGATAGTCAGCCTCCAGTAACATGTTGTTTTAAAGCTAGTCATCCTGCAGTACCATGTTGTTTTAAAGGTAGTCATCCTGCAGTACCATGTTGTTTTAAAGCTCATGGTCATCCTGGAGTACCATGTTGTTTTAAAGGTAGTCATCCTGCAGTACCATGTTGTTTTAAAGCTCATGGTCATCCTGCAGTACCATGTTGTTTTAAAGCTAGTCAGCCTGCAGTACCATGTTGTTTTAAAGCTCATGGTCAGCCTGCAGTACCATGTTGTTTTAAAGATAGTCAGCATGCAGTACCATGTTGTTTTAAAGCTCATGGTCATCCTGCAGTACCATGTTGTTTAAAGCTAGTCAGCCTGCAGTACCATGTTGTTTAAAGCTAGTCATCCTGCAGTACCATGTTGTTTTAAAGATCATGGTCAGCCTGCAGTACCATGTTGTTTTAAAGATAGTCAGCCTGCAGTACCATGTTGTTTTAAAGCTTGTCATCCTGCAGTACCATGTTGTTTTAAAGATAGTCAGCCTGCAGTACCATGTTGTTTTAAAGCTAGTCAGCCTGCAGTACCATGTTGTTTTAAAGCTAGTCAGCCTGCAGTACCACGTTGTTTTAAAGATAGTCATCCTGCAGTACCATGTTGTTTTAAAGCTATAGTCAGCCTGCAGTACCATGTTGTTTTAAAGCTAGTCATCCTGCAGTACCATGTTGTTTTAAAGATATAGTCAGCCTGCAGTACCATGTTGTTTTAAAGCTATAGTCAGCCTGCAGTACCATGTTGTTTTAAAGCTAGTCAGCCTGCAGTACCATGTTGTTTTAAAGCTAGTCATCCTGCAGTACCATGTTGTTTTAAAGATATAGTCAGCATGCAGTACCATGTTGTTTTAAAGCTAGTCAGCCTGCAGTACCATGTTGTTTTAAAGATAGTCAGCCTGCAGTACCATGTTGTTTTAAAGCTCATGGTCATCCTGCAGTACCATGTTGTTTTAAAGCTAGTCAGTCTGCAGTACCATGTTGTTTTAAAGATAGTCATCCTGCAGTACCATGTTGTTTTAAAGTTAGTCATCCTGCAGTACCATGTTGTTTTAAAGATAGTCATCCTGCAGTACCATGTTGTTTTAAAGCTAGTCATCCTGCAGTACCATGTTGTTTTAAAGATATAGTCAGCCTGCAGTACCATGTTGTTTTAAAGCTATAGTCAGCCTGCAGTACCATGTTGTTTTAAAGCTCATGAAGTCAGCCAGTAAAAACACACCTAACGATCCCGTACAAAAACAATTTCTTTACCCTTTCGGGATTGACCCCTAACTAACTGAATTAGAAAATAAAAAAATAATTGTCAAAAACAACTAATTCCAAACTATGATGAAAATTCCCAAACTACTATAACCTTGCTTTCATGTGACTTTGACGTTGTGAAAAGTGTTCATTGGGGTTACCTGCGATAGTGAGAGGACGTCGCTCTCAGACGAGAAGTTGTGATGGAAAACGTTGACGTGATAAACACAGCTGTAGTTCCCCTGGTGGGTGTGGTCTGCTGCAGCAAACAGGAAGCTGGCAGAGTGATTGACAGCCGGCTGGGCGTGGCTGGCTCCGGAGGAGGTGAGGTGGAAGGAGGCTCCTGGGTACTGTGGCCGTGTGGAGCAGCTGACGGTGAAGCTGGAACCCTCCATCACCTGCTGCGGCCCTCGGAAACCCCCTTTATAGAGGAACCTCGCCTCCGCCTGTGCACGTTAAATTCAACAAAGAGCGGCACAACAACCCCATTTAAAAGTTGTCTTCAACGCATCCATTCATTTCTTCACGCCGTCGTAACAACAGACACCTGTAGGTTACTGTGACCCGTCGTAACAACAGACACCTGTAGGTTACTGTGACCCGTCGTAACAACAGACACCTGTAGGTTACTGTGACCCGTCGTAACAACAGACACCTGTAGGTTACTGTGACCCGTCGTAACAACAGACACCTGTAGGTTACTGTGACCCGTCGTAACAACAGACACCTGTAGGTTACTGTGACCCGTCATAACAACAGACACCTGTAGGTTACTGTGACCCGTCGTAACAACAGACACCTGTAGGTTACTGTGACCCGTCGTAACAACAGACACCTGTAGGTTACTGTGACCCGTCATAACAACAGACACCTGTAGGTTACTGTGACCCGTCATAACAACAGACACCTGTAGGTTACTGTGACCCGTCGTAACAACAGACACCTGTAGGTTACTGTGACCCGTCGTAACAACAGACACCTGTAGGTTACTGTGACCCGTCGTAACAACAGACACCTGTAGGTTACTGTGACCCGTCATAACAACAGACACCTGTAGGTTACTGTGACCCGTCGTAACAACAGACACCTGTAGGTTACTGTGACCCGTCGTAACAACAGACACCTGTAGGTTACTGTGACCCGTCGTAACAACAGACACCTGTAGGTTACTGTGACCCGTCGTAACAACAGACACCTGTAGGTTACTGTGACCCGTCATAACAACAGACACCTGTAGGTTACTGTGACCCGTCGTAACAACAGACACCTGTAGGTTACTGTGACCCGTCGTAACAACAGACACCTGTAGATTACTGTGACCCGTCATAACAACAGACACCTGTAGGTTACTGTGACCCGTCATAACAACAGACACCTGTAGGTTACTGTGACCTGTCGTCATAACAACAGACACCTGTAGGTTACTGTGACCTGTCGTAACAACAGACACCTGTAGATTACTGTGACCCGTCGTAACAACAGACACCTGTAGGTTACTGTGACCCGTCATAACAACAGACACCTGTAGGTTACTGTGACCCGTCATAACAACAGACACCTGTAGGTTACTGTGACCCGTCGTAACAACAGACACCTGTAGGTTACTGTGACCCGTCGTCATAACAACAGACACCTGTAGGTTACTGTGACCCGTCGTAACAACAGACACCTGTAGGATACTGTGACCCGTCATAACAACAGACACCTGTAGGTTACTGTGACCCGTCGTAACAACAGACACCTGTAGGTTACTGTGACCCGTCGTAACAACAGACACCTGTAGGTTACTGTGACCCGTCGTAACAACAGACACCTGTAGGTTACTGTGACCGTCGTAACAACAGACACCTGTAGGTTACTGTGACCCGTCAGAACAACAGACACCTGTAGGTTACTGTGACCCGTCGTAACAACAGACACCTGTAGGTTACTGTGACCCGTCGTAACAACAGACACCTGTAGGTTACTGTGACCCGTCGTAACAACAGACACCTGTAGGTTACTGTGACCCGTCATAACAACAGACACCTGTAGGTTACTGTGACCCGTCGTAACAACAGACACCTGTAGGTTACTGTGACCCGTCGTAACAACAGACACCTGTAGGTTACTGTGACCCGTCATAACAACAGACACCTGTAGGTTACTGTGACCCGTCGTAACAACAGACACCTGTAGGTTACTGTGACCCGTCGTAACAACAGACACCTGTAGGTTACTGTGACCCGTCGTAACAACAGACACCTGTAGGTTACTGTGACCCGTCGTAACAACAGACACCTGTAGGTTACTGTGACCCGTCGTAACAACAGACACCTGTAGGTTACTGTGACCCGTCGTAACAACAGACACCTGTAGGTTACTGTGACCCGTCGTAACAACAGACACCTGTAGGTTACTGTGACCCGTCGTAACAACAGACACCTGTAGGTTACTGTGACCCGTCGTAACAACAGACACCTGTAGGTTACTGTGACCCGTCGTAACAACAGACACCTGTAGGTTACTGTGACCCGTCAGAACAACAGACACCTGTAGGTTACTGTGACCCGTCATAACAACAGACACCTGTAGGTTACTGTGACCTGTCGTAACAACAGACACCTGTAGGTTACTGTGACCCGTCGTAACAACAGACACCTGTAGGTTACTGTGACCCGTCATAACAACAGACACCTGTAGGTTACTGTGACCCGTCATAACAACAGACACCTGTAGGTTACTGTGACCCGTCGTAACAACAGACACCTGTAGGTTACTGTGACCTGTCGTAACAACAGACACCTGTAGGTTACTGTGACCCGTCATAACAACAGACACCTGTAGGTTACTGTGACCCGTCGTAACAACAGACACCTGTAGGTTACTGTGACCTGTCGTAACAACAGACACCTGTAGGTTACTGTGACCCGTCGTAACAACAGACACCTGTAGGTTACTGTGACCCGTCATAACAACAGACACCTGTAGGTTACTGTGACCCGTCGTAACAACAGACACCTGTAGGTTACTGTGACCCGTCGTAACAACAGACACCTGTAGGTTACTGTGACCCGTCATAACAACAGACACCTGTAGGTTACTGTGACCCGTCATAACAACAGACACCTGTAGGTTACTGTGACCCGTCGTAACAACAGACACCTGTAGGTTACTGTGACCCGTCGTAACAACAGACACCTGTAGGTTACTGTGACCCGTCGTAACAACAGACACCTGTAGGTTACTGTGACCCGTCGTAACAACAGACACCTGTAGGTTACTGTGACCCGTCGTAACAACAGACACCTGTAGGTTACTGTGACCCGTCGTAACAACAGACACCTGTAGGTTACTGTGACCCGTCGTAACAACAGACACCTGTAGGTTACTGTGACCCGTCATAACAACAGACACATGTAGGTTACTGTGACCCGTCGTAACAACAGACACCTGTAGGTTACTGTGACCCGTCGTAACAACAGACACCTGCAGGTTACTGTGACCCGTCATAACAACAGACACCTGTAGGTTACTGTGACCCGTCAGAACAACAGACACCTGTAGGTTACTGTGACCCGTCAGAACAACAGACACCTGTAGGTTACTGTGACCCGTCAGAACAACAGACACCTGTAGGTTACTGTGACCCGTCGTAACAACAGACACCTGTAGGTTACTGTGACCTGTCGTAACAACAGACACCTGTAGGTTACTGTGACCCGTCATAACAACAGACACCTGTAGGTTACTGTGACCCGTCGTAACAACAGACACCTGTAGGTTACTGTGACCCGTCATAACAACAGACACCTGTAGGTTACTGTGAGCCGTCGTAACAACAGACACCTGTAGGTTACTGTGACCCGTCGTAACAACAGACACCTGTAGGTTACTGTGACCCGTCGTAACAACAGACACCTGTAGGTTACTGTGACCCGTCGTAACAACAGACACCTGTAGGTTACTGTGACCCGTCGTAACAACAGACACCTGTAGGTTACTGTGACCCGTCGTAACAACAGACACCTGTAGGTTACTGTGACCCGTCATAACAACAGACACCTGTAGGTTACTGTGACCCGTCGTAACAACAGACACCTGTAGGTTACTGTGACCCGTCGTAACAACAGACACCTGTAGGTTACTGTGACCCGTCGTAACAACAGACACCTGTAGGTTACTGTGACCCGTCATAACAACAGACACCTGTAGGTTACTGTGACCCGTCATAACAACAGACACCTGTAGGTTACTGTGACCCGTCATAACAACAGACACCTGTAGGTTACTGTGACCCGTCGTCATAACAACAGACACCTGTAGGTTACTGTGACCCGTCGTAACAACAGACACCTGTAGGTTACTGTGACCCGTCGTAACAACAGACACCTGTAGGTTACTGTGACCCGTCGTAACAACAGACACCTGTAGGTTACTGTGACCCGTCGTAACAACAGACACCTGTAGGTTACTGTGACCCGTCGTAACAACAGACACCTGTAGGTTACTGTGACCCGTCATAACAACAGACACATGTAGGTTACTGTGACCCGTCGTAACAACAGACACCTGTAGGTTACTGTGACCCGTCGTAACAACAGACACCTGCAGGTTACTGTGACCCGTCATAACAACAGACACCTGTAGGTTACTGTGACCCGTCAGAACAACAGACACCTGTAGGTTACTGTGACCCGTCAGAACAACAGACACCTGTAGGTTACTGTGACCCGTCAGAACAACAGACACCTGTAGGTTACTGTGACCCGTCGTAACAACAGACACCTGTAGGTTACTGTGACCCGTCGTAACAACAGACACCTGTAGGTTACTGTGACCCGTCATAACAACAGACACCTGTAGGTTACTGTGACCCGTCGTAACAACAGACACCTGTAGGTTACTGTGACCCGTCATAACAACAGACACCTGTAGGTTACTGTGACCCGTCGTAACAACAGACACCTGTAGGTTACTGTGACCCGTCGTAACAACAGACACCTGTAGGTTACTGTGACCTGTCGTCATAACAACAGACACCTGTAGGTTACTGTGACCCGTCGTAACAACAGACACCTGTAGGTTACTGTGACCCGTCATAACAACAGACACCTGTAGGTTACTGTGACCCGTCATAACAACAGACACCTGTAGGTTACTGTGACCCGTCGTAACAACAGACACCTGTAGGTTACTGTGACCCGTCGTAACAACAGACACCTGTAGGTTACTGTGACCTGTCGTCATAACAACAGACACCTGTAGGTTACTGTGACCCGTCGTAACAACAGACACCTGTAGGTTACTGTGACCCGTCATAACAACAGACACCTGTAGGTTACTGTGACCCGTCGTAACAACAGACACCTGTAGGTTACTGTGACCCGTCGTAACAACAGACACCTGTAGGTTACTGTGACCCGTCATAACAACAGACACCTGTAGGTTACTGTGACCCGTCGTAACAACAGACACCTGTAGGTTACTGTGACCCGTCATAACAACAGACACCTGTAGGTTACTGTGACCCGTCGTAACAACAGACACCTGTAGGTTACTGTGACCCGTCGTAACAACAGACACCTGTAGGTTACTGTGACCCGTCATAACAACAGACACCTGTAGGTTACTGTGACCTGTCGTAACAACAGACACCTGTAGGTTACTGTAACCCGTCGTCGTAACAACAGACACCTGTAGGTTACTGTGACCCGTCATAACAACAGACACCTGTAGGTTACTGTGACCCGTCGTAACAACAGACACCTGTAGGTTACTGTGACCCGTCATA
>NC_136806.1:1573341-1685841 GCF_951216825.1 Electrona antarctica
ATCTAATAAACTATTTAGCGGACGTACGTGCGTGCGTGCGGGCGCGAATCGAGGACATTCGGTCCAAAGGGTTTCAACTTGTTTTCATTCATCTGAGTTGGTTGTTGTTTATACCTGGCTGTATTATTATTTCTCCTTTGAGTAGATAAATACTATCATAACTTCATCACTACTTCGCTGTGTTCTTACTGAGTGTGTTTGCTGTCTAATGTCTATTGCCATTCCTGTCATTCAGCATAAATCAATTGTGTCGAAGGAGATCAGTCACTATCCCGTGCTTTAAAAAAGAGTAACAGTTAATTTAATTATTTAATCGTTACATAATGGTGGCCCATACGGGGAACTGATTTAAATTGATTGATTGATTGATCGATTGATTGATTAATTGATTGTGATAAGCTGGTTTGGTTTAGCTTTGCAATATGGCAACACCAGAAGGAGTAGACACAAGTGACGTCGTGTCTACTCCTGTCCATGATTCTCCCTATACTCCAATGGTTGATAGCCTACCTGTAGTTCAGGGGGACCCAGATTTCACTTCGGGATCTTTCACCACAAGGAGAAGTCCCCCTCATGAAACCTCGTTAAGTGATTTGTATGTTGGGGATGAGAATCAAAGAGGGCAGGTTGATGCCCAGGTTGAACATGAAACCGATAATGAAAATAATGACAATGAAAATGATGATGACGATGATGAAGATGATGATGATGATGAAACCTTACCGGTTGTCAGACAGGGTTTTGTCCTAGCTGATGGCTCAGCTCATCAGGCCCTGGGCAAGAAAGACCTCGGGTTCAACTGGCATGGGGTGAAAAGAACCGTCGACACCCATGTGATGCAAGATCGCCATCTTGTGTTCCCACTGATCCTTGGGCTAGATTTCCTTGCCGAGACCGGTGCCATTCTTGATCTGGCTAAGAATAGGTATGGGTTGAAGACTGGACAAGGTTACACCTATTATCCTTTCTTAAGCCAGAAGGCCGACTCTAGCTTGTGGGACAAGTCTCCCACCATCATCTACCAACCAGGCATCCTCCTCTATTATGCCTTGCCTCCAGGGGAGAGGAGAAGTTGCTGGGCCTCTACGGTCAACCCAGAGTTACGGGTTCCTTATGACACGGACTGTCCGGAGGAGCTCCAACAGCTCGTGGGTGACTGGCCCGCAGTCACCTCCAGTAAACTGGGGAAGACATCTGTGGAGAAGCACACCATCTTCGTGCAGGATGAAGTGCCTGTACGATGCAAGGCGTATCGTGTGTCTCCACAGAAGAAGAAAGTCATAGAGGAACATGTGGAGAAGATGCTGGTGGATGGGATCATTGAGCCGTCACAGTCAGCTTGGTCATCACCTGTAGTTCTGGTAAACAAACCAGACGGGTCCTACAGATTCTGTGTGGACTACCGAAGGGTGAACGCCAAAACGCTGCCAGACGCTTATCCGATGCCCATCATTCATGATATCCTTGAATCCTTGGAAGGGGCCTCATGGTTCAGTTCCTTGGACTTGCAGTCTGGATACTGGCAGGTGGCGATGGCAGCGGAGAGCAAGGCGAAGACTGCTTTCATTACATCCCTTTCAGCGGCTGATGGAGACGGTCTTGTCGGAGTTGAGGGGAAAGCTATGCTTTGTCTACATCGACGACATCATAGTATACTCTCACTCCAAAGAACAACATCTTCGAGACTTGGAATCCGTCTTCCAGAAGTTGCATGCCGCCAATCTCAGCCTCAACATGAAGAAGTGCCACTTTTTCAAACGAGAGTTGAAGTTCTTGGGGCATATTGTCTCCAACAGAGGCGTGGAGGTTGATCCATCTAAGACCCAGGCTGTGTCTGACTATCCTGTCCCTCGGGATCTGAAGGCTGTACAGCGTTTCTTGGGGCTTGCGGGATGGTACCACAAATTCATTCCCCGTTTTGCCGACATGGCAGCCCCTCTTAACAACCTGAAGAGGAAGGGAGTAGAATGGAACTGGACCAGCCAGTGCCAAGACAGCATGGAAGCCCTGAAGCAGGCGTTGAAGAGCTCACCAGTGTTGGCGCAACCCACTACCTCACTACCATTCCAGGTACACAAGGATGCCAGCGAAGTGGGTCTCGGAGCCATCCTCTCCCAAACCACCGACGACGGTGAGCATGTAATTGCTTACGCGTCGAGGGGACTCCGAGGCCCAGAGCGGAATTATTCCACTTCTGAGAAGGAGTGCCTGGCCGTGGTCTGGGCTGTGGAAAAGTGGAGGCACTATCTGGAGGGACCAGAGTTCACAGTCTTCACGGACCATGCTGCACTGTCCTGGGCTTTCAACTGCCCGAAGACCACCTCTCGACTGACTCGTTGGATACTCCGACTGCAACAATTCACCTTCAAGGTTCATTATCGGAAGGGCTGTCTTAACGTCGCCCCGGATGCACTGTCCCGTGCTTATGAGCCACTCTCCATTCACTCCTCACCCTGTCTTGTCATGTCCTCGAAAAGCCCCTCGGACTTGCCGACCACATTGGCAGAATTGGCGACGGCCCAAGGAACAGACCAGGTGGTGATGGACCTGAGGAGAGACAGCGGTCGGACAACATCTCCACCCGATCGCATCGGCTTCTGTAACCACCAAGGGCTATTGTACCGAAGAGTACCGCTGAAGAACCAGGGAGAAAAGTGGCAGTTGGTCGTTCCGCAGACTCTGGTGGCAGAATTCCTGAGGTACTTCCACGACAATCCGTTGGGGGGTCATCTGGGTCGCCTGAAGACCCTCTTAAGAGTGCTGGAGGTTGCCTGGTGGCCAACGGTCCGGAAGGACGTATGGGATCACACCAATACTTGTGTGACCTGCCAGCAATAGAAGGCAAGCAACACCAAGCCGGCAGGGCTACTACAGAGCACTCAAGTCACCGCTCCCGGAGTGATGTTAGGCGTCGACCTGATGGGTCCATTCCCCAGGAGCAAAGCCGGCAACGTTTACCTCTTGGTGGTGGTGGACTATTACTCCAAATGGGTAGAGATGTTCCCCTTGAGAGACAGCAAAACACCTCGTCTCATCAAGATCCTCAGGGAGGAAATCTTCACCCGCTGGGGGGTGCCCTCGTACCTCGTTTCGGACAGAGGACCTCAATTCACTGCCAACTTGTTGATGGACCTCTGCAAGGCTTGGGGTGTTGTCCAGAAACTCACCACCAGTTACCACCCACAAACCAACCTTACAGAACGCATCAACCGGACATTGAAAACCATGATTGCATCATTCGTCGGCCAGCACCATAACACCTGGGACCAGTGGCTACCAGAGTTCCGCTTCGCCCTCAACACAGCCCAACAGGAAACCACTGGGAAAGTCCCTGCTGAGCTGGCTTTGGGTCGGAAGCTCCAAGGCCCACTGGAGAGGCTGATCAATAAACCACCGTCTCCTGCAGACCAAGCCGCATACAACCTGGTGGAGAGACAACAGAAGATGGCGGAGGAGGTCCGGAGGAGAGTGGGTGTGCACCAGGCTAGACAAGCTAGGTATTATAATTCCCGCAGGAAAGAAGCGCACTTTCTAGCGGGTGACCTAGTCTGGGTCAGGACTCATCCTCTCTCGAAGGCCAGCGACAAGTTCTCCGCCAAGCTAGCGCCCAAGTGGGAGGGGCCAGCTAAAATACTGAGGAAATTAGGGCCGGTGAATTACCGAATCGGATGGAATAACCCACCTGATAAACAGGACACTATCAATGTGGTGAATATAAAAAGGTTCTATGGTACCTCACCCTAGTAGCCGATGGCTGGAGGGGGGGTCTATGTAGCGCTGCCACATATGTTAAAAGAAGGATTTATTTTATTTATGGCATTTAAAAGTGTATGTCACAGATATGGTATAATGGTCCTTAATTAACGCCATCCTTTAAGGGTAATGTCCTAATAGGTTTTATTTTGTTATTGTTTAAGGGGTGTTTTGAAAGCCTATGTTATGATTTGAGGGGATTGTTTTGATTGACTGGTCCGAGACTGTCTGACGCACGTAAAGTAGGCGTTGGTGGCCGGCCCGCGAGAGGAACGAACGAGAGAGGCAAACCGTCCAGGAAGTCCACAGGAGACCTAGACCAGTTTGATCATTATTTATTTAATAATTAACTCTACTCGGAACGCTATAGGTGGAAAATAGCTAAGGCCACACTGCCGCGCGCTGTACTTCACAAGAGAAAAGACTTGGTGAGACCGTTTATATTTTATTTTATACCCCGCGAGGATCCATTGTTGTTTTTTCCCTTGGGAGTCATTACTTTTGGATTACGTCGTTGCTGGGGATCCCTTTACTTTTTGGATAACTTTTGGAGTAACGTTTTTGGATTGACATTGATTGATTGACACTTTTCGTTTGTTCTGGGACGCGGTTTGGAGCCGTTTGGATTCACGGAGCGATAAGGAACAATAGGAGCGTGCGTGCGCGAGACGCGGACTTTAATTACTCTTTTCTTACAGACCTATCTAATAAACTATTTAGCGGACGTGCGTGCGTGCGTGCGTGCGTGCGTGCGTGCGGGCGCGAATCGAGGACATTCGGTCCAAAGGGTTTCAACTTGTTTTCATTCATCTGAGTTGGTTGTTGTTTATACCTGGCTGTATTATTATTTCTCCTTTGAGTAGATAAATACTATCATAACTTCATCACTACTTCGCTGTGTTCTTACTGAGTGTGTTTGCTGTCTAATGTCTATTGCCATTCCTGTCATTCAGCATAAATCAATTGTGTCGAAGGAGATCAGTCACTATCCCGTGCTTTAAAAAAGAGTAACAGTTAATTTAATTATTTAATCGTTACAACGTGCGTAGGTGAGTCACACTATCGGTGTTTATTTCATCGCCCATTTCTTCCAGAGGTGAAATGCCCCTTTAAAGGCTTAAGAACTATCTGACCAATCACTGAATTATGACAGACAGACAGACAGACAGACAGACAGACAGACAGTATAAATTAGTATCATTGTTGAAGTCATGTTGTTACCTGAACAGATCAGGTCCAGATGGGAGGAGGAAGTTATAGACTCAATTGCTGCACATTCCCTCAGTCGAGATTCAGATCCAACACAGTTATCTGTAATCACCCATACAGGTTGACGTGTAGAACCACTTCTCCATTCTGGAAGAATAGAAACAGCAGAGCCGCAGCCCAGCAGTCTACACGCTACAGATGATAACGAGATGATAAGGGCATCACCATAACCAATCACTGGTCTCCATTCGTCCCGGAGTTTCATCTCCACTCTACCAGCACAGTGACTGGCTCCTCCCACCAGCCTGACATCACCAGGCTCTGTACACAGACAATAAAATAAACATTAAGAACTGTAGTGTTCCAATAGAGGGCATGAGCATGCATCAAGTGAATGGCAAAGGCGGCTTGCTGTAGTTTGCAACTAACATAAATTTGCATGCACAAGGGCTGCCAAGTAGGCTATCTTTTGTTGTTTTTCTTTCTCTCCCTCTCTTCGAAGTTAGACTGGACAAATAAACTCTAAACTGACTGACTGGGCCACGGTGGGCTGACGCTCATGGTAACTTGCGCCGTGGGTGGAACGGGTGGAAAAGTTTGGTTACATTTTAAAAGAGTAGAGGGGAGCTAAATGCAATAATGTAGCACAGCTGTTAACTTAATAAGTAGGCTACATGCACGAAAGGGAACATTTCGACAATGCATAGGCATCTGTCAATAATGCATTGTATTAAACCCAAATGTATCGCATTTGGGTTTAATACAACTCTGTGCATGTCTGCACCGAGTCGAAACACGTACGGGAGCCGTCAGCTGCTGCAGTGAAACAACAATCCAAGTCCACCCAAGGCATGCGTGGTTTGCTAAGACTCCGTTGCCATCATTCATAATCCAATTCCGTTTGGGAAACTCAAAACTCCCTGCCAAAGTTATAATAATAATTCGACTTCTCAGTCTATCGTTGCCGAAAAGGCAGATATACAAGCTCACAACGCGGTGCAACCAGACGCAGTGCGAGCTTGTAGAATGGCTATTTTTGGTGCGTGACGCTGTCGTACGAGGACGTATACATTACGCTTTTAAAGTGACGGTACACAATTAACTCTGTTAGAAAAGTATGTATTGTATTTCAAGACCCAGTAGTAAAATGTAGTGCAAGGGATGTTTTGGTTGGTTAAAAAGAAAAATATGTATATTGAGTGTGTGTGTGTGTGTGTGTGTGTGTGTGTGTGTGTGTGTGTGTGTGTGTGTGTGTGTGTGTGTGTGTGTGTGTGTGTGTGTGTGCTTGCAAAGTGGAACATCACCAGGGCTAAACTTCACGTTATTCTACGTGATAACGCAAACATGTACTTTACACTTTTTTTAAAAAGCACTGGTATCGGTATTCGGTATCGGTATCGGCTAACACAGAAATTGTTGGATCGGAATCGGATCGGAAACGAAAAAAGTGTATCGGGACATCCCTAGTTTGAAGTGGTTAAAAAGTAATATGACTTTAACTTTAAACTAAAGTGTAGTGTGTGTTTTACCTGAGCAGGTGAGTCCAACAGTCTTGTCAGGTGAGCTGGTGTTTCTAGTTGAGTCTGAGGTTCTACAGTCCAGGAGAACAGACTCACTGCCTTCACACTGGAACTCTTTGGTCCACATCGGAGCCTTGCCTTCTCTATAGAGCGCCCCCTGGAGGACTGAAGGAGCCCCACAGCCAAGCTGCCTACAGACCACCTCTGCATCCTGCTGGTCAAAGTCACCTTCACACACTGAGACCCACGACTGACCAGACTTCACCTCCACTCTGCCTGAACACGAACCAGGACCATTCACCAACCTCACTGACCCTGGAGAGAGAGAGAGAGAGAGAGAGAGAGAGAGAGAGAGAGAGAGAGAGAGAGAGAGAGAGAGAGAGAGAGAGAGAGAGAGAGAGAGAGAGAGAGAGAGAGAGTTAACTCATTCGGCGCCGATATAGAATCCTAATATCTCTATGGAAACGCAATTTATAGAATCCTAAGATCTCTGAATCTTATTTTTGGCTCAAAACAAGCTAGATTTGCGGCTCATTTACAATATGATTATTTTGGTGGTCCCCAGTTCAAATATGATTATTTTGGGGGTCCCCAGTTCAAATGTGATTATTTTGGGGGTCCCCAGTTCAAATATGATTATTTTGGGGGTCCCCAGTTCAAATATGAAGCTCACAGCGCGGCACTAAGTGACACAAGGTGAGCTTGTAGATCTGCTAATTCTAAATGGCTAAAGAATAAAATATGATTTTTTTGTACTATGAACTGTATTTTTTTAACTGTGTGTGTATGTATGTATGTATGTATGTATGTATGTATGTATGTATGTATGTATGTATGTATGTATTAGGCCATGGGCCGGAAGCCTCTAACTGCTTTAGTTTTTGAGTTGGTTGTTCCCCATCAAGGAACTGGATATTTTTTTCACAATAGACCGATACAATCCTCATAAGTACTGTAACAAATGTGTCCAGCTTTGATTTGTGCACATTAATGAAACAGAGCAATCCAAACTTCCATTTTAAGCAGAGAAATTGTCCCATTGACTTATAATGGGAAAACTCACATTCAAGTATTTTTTTCTCTGAAACTGTAAGGGCTAAAGTTACAACACTTGGAGGGGAGGTTCATAATAATTACAAAAAACTATTACAAAATAATTACGTCAGCCGGCCTCATAGTGGCGCTATAACAGACCACATTACGTTTCGCCCTATAACTCTTGAACCTTAGGTCGTAAAATAAAAATCTCTTTTTCCCTGGATTCCTTGGCTCATGACGCATCTCCCCATATAGGCCACCACCTCACAACGTTATTCAAATATGATCATCTGGCCATTGCTAGTGCAGGCACCCTCACATCCACATGTTGTGAATGTTCACCATGTTGTCTCACTGGCAGCCTCTGATGGATAGCTCACTACTTATTGTCAATGACAGTTGCTTGCCATCACCACTTGACACAGTAACCAATGACAGTCCGGGTGTGTCCCTATATAAACCCTCACCCAGTTCACAACCCTCACACTCCACAACCCTCACTTACAGTAGTCAGCAGCTCCAGCCCCAGGCAGCCATGCGTTATTGTCAAATGTACACCTGTGACTTTGGTTCTGTATGTACTTTCTTTGCCATGTGTTGGATTATTCTGAGCTACATATTTGATTTACAATATCTGACTTGGTTACACCGTTTAACAGCTTGTTGTTCTCCTCTGGTTTTTACTTTAAGGGAGAACGATCATGCTGTGTAAAATACACTACATTATTAATTTGTACCATTTTGTTTGCTTTATCAGAAACCATGGTGAATGGAATGGAGAAATAAATCAGTGTGCTGTATAATCTGTTACTCACAGTACCAGAGTCACAATACCAGCCCAATGTATAGACATGTGGGATGTAGTGGCCTTTTGACACGCTGAATCAATGTAGCTTAGGTAGGAGGAAGGTTCTCAAGGGACTTGCTGCCATTTGTTTGACATCAGTTTTCCCTGACTATGGGAAATGGAAGCCATACAGTGGCCTTTCTCAAATGATACCAAGTCCTTCTACGTCTCTAGGACGTTCCTCCCACCCAAGCTATACTGACTGAGCATGTATAGCATGTACCATGGCACTGCTGCAGACCAGCTTCATGTATAATGGCACTGCTGCAGACCAGCTTCAATTGGAATCAGGCAACATCCATCCAACAAAATATCCTAGATTGCAATATGTTGGGCTGGTACTGGGAATCCACGACTGAGAGTTGGGAACCTTACTGGACCCATCCTACAGATGCCAGAAAAGCTTGCGCTATCCTCCACTGTGGCTGTAAAAGTTCATGTAGTGGGTGCTGCAAATGCTGTAAAGCTGCATGGAGTCTGTTGCACCTCGATATGCGTATTCAATATATTACTGTGTTTAGTTGTTCTGGATATAGAGCTGACCACCCAAGTTTCTCCAGTAAAAGATTCACTGATTTATTTCTCCTTTCCATTAACCATGGTTTCTGATAAAGCAAACAAAATGGTACAAATTAATAATGTAGTGTATTTTACGCAGCATGATCGTTCTACCAAAACCAGAGGAGAATAACAAGCTGTTATAACCAAGTCAGCTATTGTAAATCAGAAATGTAGCTCAGAATAATCAACACATGGCAAAGAAAGTACATACAAAACCAAGGTGCACATTTGTCAATAACGCATGGCTGCCTGGGGTTGTAGTTGTAGTTGTTGACTACTGTACTACTACTGTACTACTCTACTGTACTGTGAACTGGGTGGGGGTTTGGGACACACCCAGGCTGTCATTGGTTAATGCAGGGGTTCTCAACGTTTTTGGCCGGGGACCCCCGGAAATGCTTTGGCAATGTCTCGGCCCCCTCCCGACCCCCAATATAAATTGACTGCTACAATAACCTTAAACCATTTTGGGCGGGAACCCCTTTTGGTGTTTTAAGCATTGTTATAATTTAGCTATTTAAAAATAGCAGATCTACAAGCTCATAGCGCGCCACCGAGTGGCGCGCTACGAGCTTGTAGGTCTGCTATTTTTGAGAAATCGTGAAAAAAAAATTAAAGAAATAAATCTTTTTTTTTTTTTTTATAATTTTGGGACCCCCTAAAATAATTTGGCGACCCCCCCGAGGGGTCGTGACCCACGGGTTGAGAACCCCTGGGTTAATGTGTCAAGTGACTACTGTAAGTGAGGGCTGTGAACTGGGTGAGGGTTTGGGACATACCCGGAATGTCATTGGTTAATGATGGCAAGCGTGATGGCAAGCAACTGTCATTGACAATAAGTAGTGAGCTATCCATCAGAGGCTGCCAGTGAGACAGCATGGTGAACATTTACAACATGTGGATGTGAGGGTGCCTGCACTAACAATGGGCAGATGATCATATTTGAATAACCTAGTTGTGATATGGGGAGATGCGTCATGAGCCAAGGAATCCAGGGAAAAAGAGATTTTTATTTTACGACCTACGGTTCAAGAGTTATAGGGCGAAACGTAATGTGGGCTGTTATAGCGCCACCGTGAGGCCGGATGATGTAATTATATTGTAATTATTTTTTGTAATTATTATGAACCTCCCCTCCAAGTGTTGCAACTTTAGCCCTTACAGTTTCAGAGAAAAAAATACTTGAATGTGAATTTTCGCATTTTTCCATTATAAGTCAATGGGAAAATGTGCCTGCTGAAAATGGAATTTTGGATTGCTCCGTTTCATTAATGTGCACGAATCAAAGCTGGAAACATTTGCTACAGTACTTATGAGGATTTTATCTGTCTACTGTGGAAAAAAAACGCAGTTCCGAGGTGGGGTCCATATGAAAGTCACAATAACAGCCTATGGCCCACGGCCTGTATGTATGTATGTATGTATGTATGTATGTATGTATGTATGTATGTATGTATGTATGTATGTATGTATGTATGTATGTATGTATGTATATGTGTGTGTGTGTGTGTATGTATGTATGTATGTATGTATGTATGTATATGTGTGTGTGTGTGTGTGTGTATGTAATGTGTGTGTGTGTGTGTGTGTGTGTGTGTGTGTGTGTGTGTGTGTGTGTGTGTGTGTGTGTGTGTGTGTGTGTGTGTGTGTGTGTGTGTGTGTGTGTGTGTGTATGTATGTATGTATGTGTGTGTGTGTGTATGTATGTATGTATGTATGTACAGTATGTATGTATGTATGTATGTATGTATGTATGTATAAAGCTGTCTCTTGGTGCCCAAGACAAATTTCTCCTCGGGGACAATAAAGGCTATTGAATTGAATTGAATTGATTAAAGTGTTTAAAATGTAAAACGACACAGAGACGCTTTCCTGGACTTAAAGGGTTAAGAACTATCTGACCAATCACTGAATTATTACAGACAGACAGACACACACACACACACACACACGAGACAGACAGACACAGTGCATGAGACAGACAGACAGACAGACAGACGTACACACACACACACACACACACACACACACACACACACACACACACACACACACACACACACACACACACACACACACACACACACACACACACAGTATAGATTAGTATCATTGTAGAAGTCATGTTGTTACCTGAACAGATCAGCTCCAGACTGTAGCGGTCAGTATCAGACATCATTGCTCCACATTCCCTCAGTAGAGATTCAGATCCAACACAGTGAGATGCAATCCTCCATACAGGTTGAGTTGTAGAACCACGTGTCCATTCTGTAGAAACAGCAGAGCCGCAGCCCAGCTGTCTACACGCTACAGATGATGACTGATGGTTCCAGGTTCCACGATACACTGGTCTCCATTGGTCCTGGACTTTCATCTCCACTCTACCAGCACAGTGACTGGCTCCTCCCACCAGCCTGACATCACCAGGCTCTGTACACAGACAATACAATAAACATTAAGAACTGTAGTGTTCCAATAGAGGGCATGCGCATGCATCAAGTGAATGGCAAAGTGAGTTAGTGAGTCAGTGTACATACCCTATATCACCGTAGGTGGCGCTATTGGTCCCCCATAATTATAATTTATGTTTTGTATTATTCATAATATAATTAATATAATTAAAATAATTAAAATAATAAAGTGAAAATATGAAAATAGCAAAAATTAAAAATTAAAATAAAAACTTAAAAAAAATAAAAAAAGTTAAAAAAGTTAAAAAGTTGAAAAAAGTTAAAACTTAAAAAACTTAAAAAAAGTTAACAGTTAAAAAAAGAAAAAACTTTAAAAATGAAAATAGGAGAAAAATGGGGAAAATCAAGAAGTTTTAGTGGGTAATGTGTCTTATCGATGGTACTGCATGTATATACTAAAACATATGTATTGTTCATGAATATGATTTATATTATCATCATATAATGCTATAATGCATTTATAATACAGTATACATTATGCGGTGCCAGAATGTATCCAGTACTTTGGTGAAACACTACTAATGAAACTCACCAGACTTTGGAGTTAATGTTGTACGTGCGACCTCGTAGAGAAGAAAGCTTGAACTAGCTTTGGTGTTGTGGATGCCGCAAATATATTAGAAACCGTTTTGTATAATGGTTAGTTAGAGGGGGTGGTCTACAGTGTGGGTGGGGTATGTATGGGGTTGGCCTACTATGTGTAGGTGGGGTCTAGTGTGATTGGTTGTCTATCTAGTTGTCTCTTGCGTTTGTGTGCCCCCCAAGGGTGTAATACCAGTTTTTTACCACACATAAGCTGTAATTCCGCTGATCACCACTACATACATGCATAGGGTTTCAGCCTCCTAATGCAATTTATTTTTATGTATTGTTCATCTCAACGGTGTAATACCGGTTAATACCACTACATCACTACTGATTGTGCGTCTGTCTAAGTGTCTAGCTATCAGGTTGTTTTTTACTGTCTCTCCATCTGGGGGACTGTATGTATACATGTATATCTCCTGCGTGTGTATGTCCCCAAGGGTGTAATACCAGTTTTGGCCCGTAGACTATGGATTTGAGCATCTCATCGGTGTAATACCGGTTAACACCACTACACCCCAATGCATTGGGGTTTCAAGCCCCTAGGGGAGTGGATCTCAGTTCACTTCATTTTTGGTCCACAGACAGCTAAAATCATGATGAGCAGGCAACCAAATGGCCTCTTGATGAAGGCTTTATGATTATAGGGGTAATGATCAGGCATGGAGGGATAGCCAGTATGGGGGTCATGAGTCATGCTTTGCTAGTAAATGTAGCAAGTCTTCAAAATTACTAAAAACTATTTAGTTGTATTGGCTATTCTTTAGACTTTTTAGACTAATTCAGGCTTTCAATGCTCAATGTTATTGGTGGTATGGTAACCAAATGCCCCCCTGTATAGGGACCTGACTGTATAGTATATAGTATAGTCTGGCTGTCTATATGGCTTTCTATGGGGTGGTTTACTGTCTAATTGATTTTTCTATATGTCTGTAACATAGGTCTATTATGGACAGGTGGGGACCAAATGGAACCCATTAGATATATAACTCTTGAGATGCTATCTAACTGTATGCTTGGATGACTGTATGCCTATCTGGCTGCATTGGGCATGTGCGGAACCACAAAGGGTGTAATATCAGGTTTGCCCCATAGGCTATGAATTTAAGTAATGTAGGTGTAATTCAGATTTACCCCATAGGCTCAATACATACATGAATGGGTTATACTTAGCTTGAATTTTTGACCGGTGTAAATACAGCATGGGTAGCCTATCTGTGAACAATTACACAACATACAGAATAGTATGAGAGCCATAGGTGTTTACGATTATTTGTATGCAGTAACTGTCAGTTTTTACAGTATTACATGGATCCAATATTCTCTGCTATTATTTGGTATCCTTCAGACATGATGAGGCTCTTACATGTAACATATCTGTCCTCTCTAATTATATTACAATATGGTTATGTTATGCTCATAGGGAACAGTGGTTCAAGCAGTAATTATTGTCTTCAGACATTGTATGATCAGGTTATTAACCAAACATTACAGGTAGTACATCATAACCCCATATGGTCTAGTGGTTTAGGATGCTTGGAGTCTAGCCATGAGACCCAAGTTCGACTCTCGTGTGGGAAATATAAGTATATGTTTTCAATTATGGTGAAAGTTAATGATATCCACCTAGTGGAATTTCTATATATGTTGATCAACCAGTCATGCAAGCGATTTCAGCACCCTAGATAGCACTATGCCCCTATTATTAGGACTGTAGTACATCTTATGTAGACACAGAACTCTATAGTGCATACGTATTCGTTAATCATACAGATATTCCACTGATGGATTGATGGTAGGTTACTAGTTAGCGTATGATTCATGTTGATAATACTATTTACAGCATCACATACAAAAAAAAAATGAAAAAAAATTACACAAAAGTAAAACAAAAATAAATAAAAATAACAAAAACAATACATGACAAACAAAAACAACAGAAGACAAAACATACAAAAGACACACAAACTTGACAACACACAACACAAACAATTATACAACAGCATCAGCATTATACATCAGACAAAACAATACGTGACAAACAAAAAACACGAACCATAAAAGACATTGATACAAAGCATTAACACAAACCAACAAAAACTTGAAAAAACACAACACAAACAAAAATACTACAGCAAAAATAAATAAATAAACTACACAGCAGACAACACAACAAAAAATAATAATAACTTGACATTGAAGTATATGACTAAACGTGTAGCTAGATGGAATAAGTGTATGTACATAGACATGACCCGCTACCCATACATGACCAGATCAGGCGTTTATAGCACCACCAGCAGGTGGTTTTTGCTAAAACCCATTTTATTTTGGAACAAAATGGCTCAAATCATCAGATACCCTCCACGGCTAAGAAGAAAGGGACTATAATGTAGCACATTATAGTGCTATCATGAGGCCCACAACCTGCCAGGGCCTGTTTTTATCTAGTATCTAGTCTAGTTTCATCTATATAGTTGTATCTAGTACACACGATCTTGCTCAATATTACAAATTATTTACAATTTTTATTTTTATTTGTAATGATAAGACATTTTTTAGGGGGAAAACGTGTATTTCCTACACATGCAGGGGTTATCGATGCATACAAAAACATCTACTCGGATCAATTATCCTTGAATTATTTTTTACTTCTAAGATTATATTCTTGAAAAAGTTGCTAAACTCTATCTAAATATATCTAAATCTACAGTGATCTGTATAGATAGGTTAGTCAGAACAAATCACTAGTAGTCAGTGATAGACAGTAAATCCTTCACAATCAATCACCAGGCACTTTTGACTCATTCACTCAGTTGTTCTCTAACATTATATTATGACTAGTACATTATTCAACCAATACCATTTTTTCATAATTCCTAAATATGTCCATAAGGTGTTCAACAAAACTGAACCCCACCGAAATTGCAACTATTTTGCAACTAAATGTATTAACTAAAAACTATCCATTTTGTAACTGTCCAGACCTCTATAGTGGTAAAAGACCCCCATACTTCACCAGTTCCCCCCTGGTGGGCAGATAATTACACAGCCAACAGCTCCCTAACAACATTCTAACAGTATCCTACAGCTGATATCAGAGATACAGGACCCTATGGTCACAGGGGTCTGGTATAGTGCTACCATGAGCCCACAACCTGACAGGGTCTATTTTTATGACAGGGTCTAGTTCCATATATATAGTTGTATCTAGTACACACGCTTTTACATATACAAATTAACCTTGACATATCCAACACTCATTTACCATTACATTCTGGTTAAACTAAATCACTAGTCACTAAATTGATCCCTAGGGGGTACTGTACGGAAAAAAGCACACACCTATGGCATGAAATCTGATGTGGAACATCGTATCTTAACATCTTAGCCCAGATAATAGGCTAAATCGTCATAATAGTTCTCAATCATGGCTGAGGGTAGTAGGTAAACAGGGGTCACTAGATCATTTGCTCACCCACAGTTGCTGTGAAACTTCACAATATACAATAAATATATATATATATGTATGACAGGGTCCTAGTCAAATATAGTGTAAGGGTTACATTGGGCTAAATAAATAGGCATTTTCGGTTTATAAATACCTAAAGAGCCCTGAATATATTGTATTAGTTGTTAAAACCATGTATAATATAGATATAAGTGGTAACTACCACTTATTGCACACTAAGGGCTGATTGTTTTAATGATAAGACACAATATTTGTGACTTTTGACAGCCTGCTATATGACTTGGGTACTCTGTCACAACTGGGTCAATAACAAATATACCAATGTACAGATTTTGGTGTCTCTGCACCTTTACACAAAAATATTATAGCGTTAGGCGTGATGAAGACGATCATTGTATGATCTATCAGGGGTTTTCTGGGGTAAGTTTTGAAAAGAGTCAACAAATTGGCACATTAAACTTGAAAATATTACATTCATGTTGTTTATGTTTGGGCAAGGGTCACAATTTCAGACAAAATTACTCCCCCCATCACTGGGGAACACAGTCATGTGGACACAGTCACTGTACGTTTTACATACATAAACTATGTTGTTCATGGTGTAAATAAAAATATTATACATTGAGTCACTAATATGACTTAATATAATACCCCTTCTGACTAGACCCAATCACTCTTTTTATCACCAAATTCTTCTATTGTTGTCTATTCTATACACAAAGTATGAAGTGAAATGCTAAACCCCTCAAAAGAGACTGACCCCTAAACCAAGCCAAGCTACCAGAGCTAATTAATAAAGCAGATACTGATGTTAAACACGCTGCAGAAATGAATTGCACTAACAAAATGACAACAAAATATACACATTTTTATGATTATATATTTTTATTATGATTGCATATTTAGGAATAATCACCGTAGTCACTGTAGATGGTACACAATATCAGACCAATATCTTTCTCAATACAGTACATACAATGTACAATGTGTACAATGTAATAATACGAGGGCAGAAAACTGTATACAATATATGTAACTATACAATTGTTTCATTATATGCATTAGCTATATTTTAGATTTTTGTGTGTATATAGGGTAAATCCTTCAACTCATTTAGGTACGATTCACAGATTGTATGGATTCTTGACAGTGATGTTACAATCCCGTGAGTTTCCAACACCCGCACGAGTCCTGGTAGGAATTGATCAGTCCATAGCTTGTTCGTTAAATCTTTAAAATGATTGTAGAAGTAATATCACCCAAACACGTGTGTTCGGTTTGGCTAGAATGGTTTATTTGGCAGCCGTTGCAACCTACTTTCATGTGTTCAGTTATAGCATTTTGGAGTAGTTTAACAACACGTATTCTGATAATATCTATAAGTTTTGTACTGATCACCCCATCAGTATGGTCCAGGGGTAAATCCACTATGGATGGTGGTGGTGAAGGTATTGCAGTTGAAGTGTCATCATGGTCATCATTGTCATGGGATTCAGGTGAATGTATGGGTGATGGCCAAACAAAGTGTGAGTCACGTGTATCATAGGAAAACATAGGTGATGATGAAGGTGAGCTCCAGAATGACATCTCATCATATCCATCATCGACAGGGTCAGCCATGAACCGGGATGGATTGGTGTACAACCAGGGATCCTCATCCATGGCCATCAGGCTCTCATGGGTCCTCCAGTAGGGGTTGTCTCCTCCACTTGCGCTGTTTTCCCCCGTAGAAAAAGTAGAGTCATCCATAATTCTTACAGGGTAGTATACTATGCTTTACAACTATTGCAACTAGTGGTCCTTCGGTTTATAGCTACGAGGTCTATATGCTGCCTCTAGTGGTCCTTTGGGTTTTCTAGATGAGGGGATGGGATGTATTAGCTCCCTCTAGTGGTCCTTTGGGTCTCTAGCTAGTTAGAAAGCATCACCTCTCGGGGATACGGTCTTGAATACATGGGTGGGTATTCTGTAAGTAGGAAAAGTAAGTCTAGAAAAACTCATCAAACCATTGGGTTATTCTAGCCAAACCGAACACACATGTTTGGGTGATACACCTAGATATTACTTCTACAATCATTTTAAAGATTTAACGAACAAGCTATGGACTGATGAATTTCTACCAGGACTCGTGCGGGTGTTGGAAACTCACGGGATTGTAACATCACTGTCAAGAATCCATAAAATCTGTGAATCGTACCTAAATGAGTTGAAGGATTTACCCTATATACACACAAAAATCTAAAATATAGCTAATGCATATAATGAAACAATTGTATAGTTACATATATTGTAGACAGTTTTCTGCCCTCGTATTATTACATTGTACACATTGTACATTGCATGTACTGTATTGAGAAAGACATTGGTCTGATATTGTGTACCATCTACAGTGACTACGGTGATTATTCCTAAATATGCAATCATAATAAAAATATATAATCATAAAAATGTGTATATTTTGTTGTCATTTTGTTAGTGCAATTCATTTCTGCAGCGTGTTTAACATCAGTATCTGCTTTATTAATTAGCTCTGGTAGCTTGGCTTGGTTTAGGGGTCAGTCTCTTTTGAGGGGTTTAGCATTTCACTTCATACTTTGTGTATAGAATAGACAACAATAGAAGAATTTGGTGATAAAAAGAGTGATTGGGTCTAGTCAGAAGGGGTATTATATTAAGTCATATTAGTGACTCAATGTATAATATTTTTATTTACACCATGAACAACATAGTTTATGTATGTAAAACGTACAGTGACTGTGTCCACATGACTGTGTTCCCCAGTGATGGGGGGAGTAATTTTGTCTGAAATTGTGACCCTTGCCCAAACATAAACAACATGAATGTAATATTTTCAAGTTTAATGTGCCAACTTGTTGACTCTTTTCAAAACTTACCCCAGAAAACCCCTGATAGATCATACAATGATCGTCTTCATCACGCCTAACGCTATAATATTTTTGTGTAAAGGTGCAGAGACACCAAAATCTGTACATAATTGGTATATTTTTTATTGACCCAGTTGTGACAGAGTACCCAAGTCATATAGCAGGCTGTCAAAAGTCACAAATATTGTGTCTATCATTAAAACAATCAGCCCTTAGTGTGCAATAAGTGGTAGTTACCACTTATATCTATATTATACATGGTTTTAACAACTAATACAATATATTCAGGGCTTTTTAGGTCTTTATAAACCGAAAATGCCTATTTATTTAGCCCAATGTACCCCTTACACTATATTTTACTAGGACCCTGACATAAATATATATATATATTTATTGTATATTGTGAAGTTTCACAGTAACTTTGGGTGAGCAAATGATCTAGTGACCCCTGTTTACCTACTACCCTCAGCCATGATTGAGAACTATTATGACGATTTAGCCTATTATCTGGGCTAAGATGTTAAGATACGATGTTCCACATCAGATTTCATGCCATAGGTGTGTGCTTTTTTCCGTACAGTACCCCCTAGGGATCAATTTAGTGACTAGTGATTTAGTTTAACCAGAATGTAATGGTAAATGAGTGTTGGATATGTCACTGAGGTTAATTTGTATATGTAAAAGCGTGTGTACTAGATACAACTATATAGATGGAACTAGACCCTGTCATAAAAATAGACCCTGTCAGGTTGTGGGCTCATGGTAGCACTATACCAGACCCCTGTGACCATAGGGTCCTGTATCTCTGATATCAGCTGTAGGATACTGTTAGAATGTTGTTAGGGAGCTGTTGGCTGTGTAATTATCTGCCCACCAGGGGGGAACTGGTGAAGTATGGGGGTCTTTTACCACTATAGAGGTCTGGACAGTTACAAAATGGATAGTTTTTAGTTAATACATTTAGTTGCAAAATAGTTGCAATTTCGGTCGGGTTCAGTTTTGTTGAACACCTTATGGACATATTTAGGAATTATGAAAAAATTGAGCCATTTTGTTACAAAATAAAATGGGTTTTAGCAAAAACCACCTGCTGGTGGTGCTATAAACGCCTGATCTGGTCATGTATGGGTAGCGGGTCATGTCTATGTACATCCACTTATTCCATCTAGCTACACGTTTAGTCATATACTTCAATGTCAAGTTATTATTATTTTTTGTTGTGTTGTCTGCTGTGTAGTTTATTTATTTATTTTTGCTGTAGTATTTTTGTTTGTGTTGTGTTTTGTCAAGTTTTTGTTGCTTTGTGTTAATGCTTTGTATCAATGTCTTTTATGGTTCGTGTTTTTTGTTTGTCACGTATTGTTTTGTCTGATGTGTATCCTTTTGATTTTTGTTTCGTATTGTCGTTATTTATTTTTTGTTTATTTTTGTGTAATTTTGTCTTGTTTTTCATTTGTTGCATAATTGTTGTTTGCTTTTGTGTCATTTTTGTCTTGTTTTTCTGCTGTTGTATAATTGTTGTTTTGTTTTTGTGTCATGATGTTTGTTTAATGTGTGTTTTGTTTTGTTGTGTTTTGTCCAGTTTTTGTGGTGTTGTACTTTGTCAAGTTTTTTTTGTTTTGTCTGCTGTGTAGTTTATTTATTTTGTTTCGTTTTTTTGTTTGTGTTGTGTGTTGTCAAGTTTGTGTGTCTTTTGTATGTTTTGTCTTCTGTTGTATTATTGTTTTTGACAAAGTTTTTGTTTGTCATGTATTGTTTTTGTTATTTTTATTTATTTTTGTTTTACTTTTGTCATGTTTTTCTGCTGCTGTATGATTGTTGTTTGTTTTTGTATCATGTTTTTGTGTATGTGATGCTGTAAATAGTATTATCAACATGAATCATACGCTAACTAGTAACCTACCATCAATCCATCAGTGGAATATCTGTATGATTAACGAATACGTATGCACTATAGAGTTATGTGTCTACATAAGATGTACTACAGTCCTAATAATAGGGGCATAGTGCTATCTAGGGTACTGAAATCGCTTGCATGACTGGTTGATCAACATATATAGAAATTCCACTAGGTGGATATCATTAACTTTCACCATAATTGAAAACATATACTTATATTTCCCACACCGAGAGTCGAACTTGGGTCTCATGGCTAGACTCCAAGCATCCTAAACCACTAGACCATATGGGGTTATGATGTACTACCTGTAATGTTTGGTTAATAACCTGATCATACAATGTCTGAAGACAATAATTACTGCTTGAACCACTGTTCCCTATGAGCATAACATAACCATATTGTAATATAATTAGAGAGGACAGATATGTTACATGTAAGAGCCTCATCATGTCTGAAGGATACCAAATAATAGCAGAGAATATTGGATCCATGTAATACTGTAAAAACTGACAGTTACGGCATACAAATAATCGTAAACACCTATGGCTCTCGTACTATTCTGTATGTTGTGTAATTGTTCACAGATAGGCTACCCATGCTGTATTTACACCGGTCAAAAATTCAAGCTAAGTATAACCCATTCATGTATGTATTGAGCCTATGGGGTAAATCTGAATTACACCTACATTACTTAAATTCATAGCCTATGGGGCAAACCTGATATTACACCCTTTGTGGTTCCGCACATGCCCAATGCAGCCAGATTGGCATACAGTCATCCAAGCATACAGTTAGATAGCATCTCAAGAGTTAAATATCTAATGGGTTCCATTTGGTCCCCACCTGTCCATAATAGACCTATGTTACAGACATATAGAAAAATCAGTTAGACAGTAAACTACCCCATAGAAAGCCATATAGACAGCCAGACTATACTATACTATACAGTCAGGTCCCTATACAGGGGGGCATTTGGTTACCATACCACCAATAACATTGAGCATTGAAAGCCTGAATTAGTCTAAAAAGTCTAAAGAATAGCCAATACAACTACATCGTTTTTAGTAATTTTGAAGACTTGCTACATTTACTAGCAAAGCATGACTCATGACCCCCATACTGGCTATCCCTACATGCCTGATCATTACCCCTATAATCATAAAGCCTTCATCAAGAGGCCATTTGGTTGCCTGCTCATCATGATTTTAGCTGTCTGTGGACCAAAAATGAAGTGAACTGAGATCCACTCCCCTAGGGGCTTGAAACCCCAATGCATTGGGGTGTAGTGGTGTTAACCGGTATTACACCGATGAGATGCTCAAATCCATAGTCTACGGGCCAAAACTGGTATTACACCCTTGGGGACATACACACGCAGGAGATATACATGTATACATACAGTCCCCCAGGGTCCCCCAGATGGATAGACAGTAAAAAACAACCTGATAGCTAGACACTTAGACAGACGCACAATCAGTAGTGATGTAGTGGTATTAACCGGTATTACACCGTTGAGATGAACAATAAATACAAATAAATTGCATTAGGAGGCTGAAACCCTATGCATGTATGTAGTGGTGATCAGCGGAATTACATGTATGACTATGTGTGGTAAAAAACTGGTATTACACCCTTGGGGGGCACACACACGCAAGAGACAACTAGATAGACAACCAATCACACTAGACCCCACCTACACATAGTAGGCCAACCCCATACATACCCCACCCACACAGTAGACCACCCCCTCTAACTAACCATTATACAAAACGGTTTCTAATATATTTGCGGCATCCACAACACCAAAGCTAGTTCAAGCTTTCTTCTCTACGAGGTCGCACGTACAACATTAACTCCAAAGTCTGGTGAGTTTCATTAGTAGTGTTTCACCAAAGTACTGGATACATTCTGGCACCGCATAATGTATACTGTATTATAAATGCATTATAGCATTATATGATGATAATATAAATCATATTCATGAACAATACATATGTTTTAGTATATACATGCAGTACCATCGATAAGACACATTACCCACTAAAACTTTCCCCATTTTTCTCCTATTTTCATTTTTTCTTTTTTAACTTTTTTCAACTTTTTAACTTTACCTTTTTTTCAACTTTTACCTTTTTTTAACTTTTCATATATTTTTTTTTTTTTTTTTTTTTAAACTTTTTTTAAGTTTTTATCTTTTTTTAAAGTTTTTTATTTTATTTATTTTCTTTTATATTTTATATTTTATATTTTTTTATTTTAATTTTTAATTTTTGCTATTTTCATATTTTCACTTTATTATTTTAATTATATTAATTATATTATGAATAATACAAAACATAAATGATAATTATGGGGGACCAATAGCGCCACCTACGGTGATATAGGGTATGTACACTGAAATTAACATAAATTAACATAAATTACTCACTAGCGCCCCCAGTGTCCAAAATATGTAAAGGACACCCAAACTATATAACTACTGGTGTCATTTTGGCAATGGGATAAAAGAAAGAAAATGTAATTCTATTGTGCATGTCATGTGCATGTCATCACCTGCACACCAGATTAGAGGAATTGTCAAAATATGGATTTAAGTTACAGTCGACTAAACATAGGTTTGAAGTGGTTCAAAAGTAATATGACTTTGACTGTAAACTAAAGTGTAGTGTGTGTTTTACCTGAGCAGGTGAGTCCAACAAACTTGTCAGGTGAGCTGGTGTTTCTAGTTGAGTCTGAGGTTCTACAGTCCAGGAGAACAGACTCACTGCCTTCACACTGGAACTCTTTGGTCCACATCGAAGCCTTGCCTTCTCCATAGAGCGCCCCCTGGAGGACTGAAGGAGCCCCACAGCCAAGCTGCCTACAGACCACCTCTGCATCCTGCTGGTCAAAGTCACCTTCACACACTGAGACCCACGACTGACCAGACTTCACCTCCACTCTGCCTGAACACGAACCAGGACCATTCACCAACCTCACTGACCCTGGAGAGAGAGAGAGAGAGAGAGAGAGAGAGAGAGAGAGAGAGAGAGAGAGAGAGAGAGAGAGTTAACTCATTGGGCGCCGATATAGAATCCTAATATCTCTATGGAAACGCAGTTTATAGAATCCTAAGATCTCTGAATCTTATTTTTTGCTCAAAACAAGCTAGATTTGCAGCTCATTTACGATATGATTCTTTTGGTGGTCCCCAGTTCAAATATGATTATTTTGGGGGTCCTCAGTTCAAATATGATTATGTTGGGGGTCCCCAGTTCAAATATGATTATTTTGGGGGTCCTCAGTTCAAATATGATTATTTTGGTGGTCCCAAGTTCAAATATAATTATTTTGGGGGTCCCCAGTTCAAATATGAAGCTCACAGCGTGGCACTAAGTGACACGCGGTGAGCTTGTAGATCTGCTATTTCTAAATGGCTAAAGAATAAAATATGATTAAAGGGTTTAAAATGTAAAACGACACAGAGACGCTTTCCTGGACTTAAAGGGTTAAGAACTATCTGACCAATCACTGAATTATTATAGACAGACAGACAGACAGACAGACAGACAGACAGACAGACAGACAGACAGACAGACAGACAGACAGACAGACAGACAGACAGACAGACAGACAGACAGACAGTATAGATTAGTATCATTGTTGAAGTCATGTTGATACCTGAACAGATCAGCTCCAGACAGTATTTGTGCTGATCAGACTCTATTATTCCACATTCCCTCAGTAGAGATTCAGATCCAACACAGTTAGATCTAATCCACCATACAGGATCTCTAAAATCATCTCTTCGTACTGTAGAAACAGCAGAGCCACAGCCCAGCAGTCTACAGGCTACAGATGATGACTGATGGTTCCAGGGATAACGATACACTGGTCTCCATCCATACACTTTCATCTCCAGTCTACCAGCACAGTGACTGGCTCCTCCCACCAGCCTGACATCACCGGACTCTGCAAATACAATAAACAGTTAACATGAAGTAATATTTACTCTGATTACAAATACAATAAACAGTTAACATAAAGTAATATTTACTCTGATTATAAATACAATAAACAGTTAACATAAAGTAATATTTACTCTGATTATAAATACAATAAACAGTTAACATAAAGTAATATTTACTCTGATTATAAATACAATAAACAGTTAACATAAAGTAATATTTACTCTGATTACAAATACAATAAACAGTTAACATAAAGTGATATTTACTCTGATTATAAATACTTCTAGGTTACAATCTGTAATTGCGAACGCAGTGATTGTTGCGAACGCAGTGAGCATTTACTATGAGACCCAGCAGATCACGTCTGTGTGTCTGTGTGTGTGTCACCCTGTAACACCACCCGCCCACCACCAGAGGGCGCAGCTGTATCACACACAAAAACACACACACACACGCACGCACGCACGCACGCACGCACGCACGCACGCACGCACGCACGCACGCACGCACGCACGCACGCACGCACGCACGCACGCACGCACGCACGCACGCACGCACGCACGCACGCACGCACGCACGCACACACACACACACACACACACACACACACACACACACACACACACACACACACACACACACACACACACACACACACACACACACACACACACACACACACACACACACACACACACACACACACACACACACACACACACACACACAAAACTTAACTTAAAAAAAAACTTAACTTAAAAAAAAAAGTAACTTAAAAAAAAACTTAAAAAGGAAAAACGCACACACACAGAAAACTTAACTTAAAAAAAAAAGGAACTTAAAAAAAAACTTAAAAAGGAAAAACGCACACACAAAAAACTTAACTTAAAACAAAACTTAACTTAAAAAAATAACTTAACTTAAAAAAATAACTTAAAAAGGAAAAACGCGCACACACAAAAAACTTAACTTTAAAAAAAACTTAACTTAAAAAAAAACCTAAAAAAGAAACACGCACGCACGCACACATACACACACTAAAAAAATAACTTGAAAAAACATTTAATTTAAAAAAACTTAAAAAAAACCTTAAAAAGTACGTAATTTATTCTAATTGTTGTTATTGCAATTTACGAGCTGCGTTCGCTTCCCGCGTTTGCGCGTCTTACTTGTGTGTGTTTGTTTGTTGATGTTTGTTTACCTGTTGTTGTTGTGAGAGCCTGGAGAGCTGCGGAGAAACATGATCCCATTAAAGAGTTAATGAGTAAAAGTACTAACACCACTAAGTAGAAGTATTATGTTAGTAGTAAAATAATTAATACCACTAAGTAGAAATACTGTTAGAAGTAAAAGTATCAATAAATAAACTCACCAGGAAGTAGAAGAGATGTGGCGAGAAACCACAGGAGAGCCAACGTCATCCTGACACACGCACACACACACCACACACCACACACCACACACACACACCACACCACACACGCACCACACACACACACACACACACACACACACACACACACACACACACACACACACACACACACACACACACACACACACACACACACACACACACACACACACACACACACACACACGCCAGGGTTTTCACTGATTAGAACCAATGATGTCATACCAATGATGTCATACCACATCATTCATTAGAACACTGTTTTACATTATTTCACCATCATCATAGTTTTCATATTTAACTCCCTGTGATCTTGTGGTGATTCAGGTCAATGTAACAGTAAATATATGTATTTGATAGAACATGTACAGCATATTTAATACTGGGTTTATTATATACAGTTGTGGAATAAAACTAAACACCATTATTAATCATCAACACGTTTATTTGTATAACGTATAGTGGTTTTCAAAGCAATGCAGTTACAAAGGGTTTTCCAGATTACATACAATTAATAATAACGTTTAATTATACATTTATATCCACATCAGAAATACAACACAAGAACATGAAACTACAACATGACGTCACTGAGCCACGGTGGTAAGAGACTCACCGCTCACCCAAACACATCTCTCTGTTTTTACTAAAACTACAACATGACGTCACTGAGCCGCGGTGGTAAGAGACTCACCGCTCACCCAAACACATCTCTCTGTTTTTACTAAAACTACAACATGACGTCACTGAGCCGCGGTGGTAAGAGACTCACCGCTCACCCAAACACATCTCTCTGTTTTTACTAAACTACAACATGACGTCACTGAGCCGCGGTGGTAAGAGACTCACCGCTCACCCAAACGCATCTCTCTGTTTTTACTAAACTACAACATGACGTCACTGAACCGCGGTGGTAAGAGACTCACCGCTCACCCAAACGCATCTCTCTGTTTTTACTAAACTACAACATGATGTCACTGAGCCGTGGTGGTAAGAGACTCACCGCTCACCCAAACACATCTCTCTGTTTTTACTAAAACTACAACATGACGTCACTGAGCCGCGGTGGTAAGAGACTCACCACTCACCCAAACACATCTCTCTGTTTTTACTAAAACTACAACATGACGTCACTGAGCCGCGGTGGTAAGAGACTCACCGCTCACCCAAACACATCTCTCTGTTTTTACTAAACTACAACATGACGTCACTGAGCCGCGGTGGTAAGAGACTCACCGCTCACCCAAACACATCTCTCTGTTTTTACTAAAACTACAACATGACGTCACTGAGCCGCGGTGGTAAGAGACTCACCGCTCACCCAAACGCATCTCTCTGTTTTTACTAAAACTACAACATGACGTCACTGAGCCGCGGTGGTAGAGACTCACCGCTCACCCAAACGCATCTCTGTTTTTACTAAAACTACAACATGACGTCACTGAGCCGCGGTGGTAAGAGACTCACCGCTCACCCAAACGCATCTCTCTGTTTTTACTAAAACTACAACATGACGTCACTGAGCCGCGGTGGTAAGAGACTCACCGCTCACCCAAACGCATCTCTCTGTTTTTACTAAAACTACAACATGACGTCACTGAGCCGCGGTGGTAAGAGACTCACCGCTCACCCAAACGCATCTCTCTGTTTTTACTAAAACTACAACATGACGCCACTGAGCCGCGGTGGTAAGAGACTCACCGCTCACCCAAACGCATCTCTCTGTTTCTACTAAAACTACAACATGACGTCACTGAGCTGCGGTGGTAAGAGACTCACCGCTCACCCAAACGCATCTTTGTTTTTACTAAAACTACAACATGGCGTCACTGAGCCGCGGTGGTAAGAGACTCACCGCTCACCCAAACGCATCTCTCTGTTTTTTTACTAAAACTACAACATGACGTCACTGAGCCGCGGTGGTAAGAGACTCACCGCTCACCCAAACACATCTCTGTTTTTTACTAAAACTACAACATGGCGTCACTGAGCCGCGGTGGTAAGAGACTCACCACTCACCCAAAAGCATCTCTCTGTTTTTTTACTAAAACTACAACATGGCGTCACTGAGCCGCGGTGGTAAGAGACTCACCGCTCACCCAAACACATCTCCTTTACAGTGTTGTAAAACATATATAGTCAGCAAATCTATGAAGACCAACACATACCATTAGTGTTAAATTGGAGTATAGTACTAACATTTTCAGAAAATAGTAGATCTACAAGCTCATAACGCGTCACATTGCAGATCAGCTTTTTTCAGAATAGCCAAAGTATTAAGTAGTAATTTATGTTTGTTGGGGCGCCTCCTTTGTCCAGCTTTTAGTGTGCGTGTAAACAGAACAATTAAACATTAAAATGCCATTGATAATGAATGGACAGTTTTATGTCATAGTGTAAACACAAACATTAAATGCTGGACATAGGATGTGAATGGCCTGAATGAGATGATGTATGATGACAAGAGCACCCCTCACTTCACACGGGTGTGATTTTTGAGGGCCTCTAGCCCCTCCTATACAGCGTCTCATATTGTCCATTGACAATGAAAGGAGAAATTAGGTCAAAATTTCGCCAAATATGACGAAGAATTAAAACATCAAAACAGTGAACGCCATTGACATTGAATGTCCTATAGGTGGACGAGCAAATCGGCTAACCAATCACATGTCGGTGGGAGCGCTTGGCCAATAAGGGCGCTTAAGCGCTTGGCCAGAAGATATCAAAGCTCTGCTGATTGGCCAGTATGAGATGATGCATGATGATGTAGAAGGGAGTTCCAACCGCACCTATAGAACTATGGCAGGCCAGTCTGGTGCGTCTCAGAGGCCTCTAGCCTATGGCAGGCCAGTCTGGTACATCTCAGAGGCCTCTAGCCTATAGCAGGCCAGTTTGGTGCGTCTCAGAGGCCTCTAGCCTATAGCAGGCCAGTCTGGTGTGTCTCAGAGGCCTCTAGCCTATAGCAGGCCAGTCTGGTGCGTCTCAGAGGCCTCTCTAACCTATAGCAGACCAGTCTGGTACATCTCAGAGGCCTCTAGCCTATGGCAGGCCAGTCTGGTGCGTCTCAGAGGCCTCTAGCCTATAGCAGGCCAGTCTGGTGCGTCTCAGAGGCCTCTAGCCTATAGCAGGCCAGTCTGGTGCGTCTCAGAGGCCTCTAGCCTAGGGCAGGCCAGTCTGGTGCGTCTCAGAGGCCTCTAGCCTATAGCAGACCAGTCTGGTGCATCTCAGAGGCCTCTAGCCTATGGCAGGCCAGTCTGGTACATCTCAGAGGCCTCTAGCCTATAGCAGGCCAGTCGGGTACATCTCAGAGGCCTCTAGCCTATGGCAGGCCAGTCTGATGCGTCTCAGAGGCCTCTAGCCTATGGCAGGCCAGTCGGGTACATCTCAGAGGCCTTACTCTCTGCCCTTACTCTCGCAGAGAATGGGAGGGGACGGAGACGTGCATGACATGATCTTACAAACAGCTGTATTGGTCTTAAAAAACAGAGTTTTAAAGTACAAATGAATATGATATTTCACATGTCCTTTAAAATTGAATTAATTATTCAATTAATTGGGGAGCTCTTGTGAAATGGAGCTAAAGCTGTATTGAGTGAATGCATGTGTAAAACTGTAAAGAGACAGGAAATTGAAACTGATGATAATTGAACACAAACCTTTGCACAATTAGGGGGGATGTGTTATGGTTTTGACCATATAGACATAATTGTGCAAGCTTGGTGTTCAAGAGATGTATTGATAATCATAAACAAATTCATATACTTCTATCTGTGTGAGAGAGAGGCTGTATAGTCCAAGTCAACATCTGGACTTTATTAAGAACAAGAATGTCTGGGAATACGACCAACAACCCTAACCCATGGAGCATTGGGAATACGACCAACAACCCTAACCCATGGAGCATTGGGTCTGGGAATACGACCAACAACCCTAACCCATGGAGCATTGTGTCTGGGAATACGACCAACAACCCTAACCCATGGAACATTGGGAATACGACCAACAACCCTAACCCATGGAGCATTGTGTCTGGGAATACGACCAACAACCCTAACCCATGCAGCATTGTGTAATCTGGGAATACGACCAACAACCCTAACCCATGCAGCATTGTGTAATCTGGGAATACGACCAACAACCCTAACCCATGGAGCATTGGGAATACGACCAACAACCCTAACCCATGGAGCATTGTGTAATCTGGGAATACGACCAACAACCCTAACCCATGGAGCATTGTGTAATCTGGTGCAACTAAGCAGCGTGATATGGTGTACTAGCCCTTTAGTCATTGATTGATTGATTGAAATATGTATTAACAGTTTGCAGAATTACAGTACATTTCAAGCACAAACTCAATACAAAGGCTGTTAACTGTGAGTGGACGATTAAGCATTACACTTGTTTCCAATAGGGTCCACCATGTTCAATTCATCAAAAACATTTAGAGACGTACAAATAGACACTTCTATATAGACAAAGAACAGAACAGGAATTCATCATAATGGAGGTAAAAAGGGAAAAGAAACATATACAGTGAGGGGAAAAAAGGGGTGGGCGGTGGGGGGGATTCACGTTCAGCTCCGTTCTTTTGTTTGTTTTCCTTGGAGGAGCTGTGTTGGGTCCCCAAGTCGGCTCCGTGGCCGTACCTTGAGTTGGCTGTGTGGCCGTGACCGTCTCTTGTGTTGTCCTTGCGTTGGGTCCCCAAGTCGGCTCAGTGGCCATACCTTGAGTTGGCTGTGTGGCCGCGACCGTCTCTTGTGTTGCCCTTGCGTCCGTGTTTGAGGGATTCCGATTTTACAGGGGCCAGTTTCGAATTGCAGCCATCCGTAGGTGCCCTTTGAGAGCGGTTTTGAAGGAGTCAAGGGATTTGCATGTCTTAATGACTGTTGGTAGGGCGTTCCACATTTTGGTGGCATAGGAGCGAAAATAATTTAGTCCCTTGTTTGTGCCGAATCTGGGTTGTACATGGTTCGTTGCACTCCCTCTGGTGTTGTGGGTGTGGACTTCGTTAACATTAAGGAAGTATCTAGACAGGTACATGGGTATCTTGGTGGTGTATCGAATCTTGTGGACCAGACCCATTGCAAGATGCTGTACTCTCTCGTCGACCCTAAGCCATTCCAGCCTGTCAAAGTGGGCAGGGGTGAGGTGGGTTCGGGGGGCGAGGTCAAGTAGGAGCCTGACCAGTTTGTTTTGGGAAGTCTGGAGCCTAGTTTTAAGGGCCTTTGAGGTGCTGTGGTACCAGGAGGTGCATGCATAGTCAAAGAAACCTTGTACAAGGGCTCCTGTTAAGGTCTTCAAGGTGTTTTTGTTGACCAGTGAGGAGATCCTGTAGAGGAATCTTGTTCTTTGGTTGACCTTTTTGATTACGTTGGTGGCCATTTTATCAGTTAGGCTACAGAGAGTCTGGTAAACACAGTGTACTAGCCCTTTAGTTAGGCTACAGAGAGTCTGGTAAACACAGTGTACTAGCCCTTTAGTTAGGCTACAGAGAGTCTGGTAAACACAGTGTACTAGCCCTTTAGTTAGGCTACAGAGAGTCTGGTAAACACAGTGTACTAGCCCTTTAGTTAGGCTACAGAGAGTCTGGTAAACACAGTGTACTAGCCCTTTAGTTAGGCTACAGAGAGTCTGGTAAACACAGTGTACTAGCCCTTTAGTTAGGCTACAGAGAGTCTGGTAAACACAGTGTACCAGCCCTTTAGTTAGGCTACAGAGAGTCTGGTAAACACAGTGTACTAGCCCTTTAGTTAGGCTACAGAGAGTCTGGTAAACACAGTGTACTAGCCCTTTAGTTAGGCTACATAGAGACTGGTAAACACAGTGTACTAGCCCTTTAGTTAGGCTACAGAGAGTCTGGTAAACACAGTGTACTAGCCCTTTAGTTAGGCTACAGAGAGTCTGGTAAACACAGTGTACTAGCTCTTTAGTTAGGCTACAGAGAGACTGGTAAACACAGTGTACTAGCCCTTTAGTTAGGCTACAGAGAGTCTGGTAAACACAGTGTACTAGCCCTTTAGTTAGGCTACAGATAGTCTGGTAAACACAGTGTACCAGCCCTTTAGTTAGGCTACAGAGAGTCTGGTAAACACAGTGTACTAGCCCTTTAGTTAGGCTACAGAGAGTCTGGTAAACACAGTGTACTAGCCCTTTAGTTAGGCTACAGAGAGTCTGGTAAACACAGTGTACTAGCCCTTTAGTTAGGCTACAGAGAGTCTGGTAAACACAGTGTACTAGCCCATTAGTTAGACTACAGAGAGTCTGTACTAGCCCTTTAGTTAGGCTACAGGGAGTCTGGTAAACACAGTGTACTAGCCCTTTAGTTAGGCTACAGAGGGTCTGGTAAACACAGTGTACTAGCCCTTTAGTTAGGCTACAGGGAGTCTGGTAAACACAGTGTACTAGCCCTTTAGTTAGGCTACAGAGGGTCTGGTAAACACAGTGTACTAGCCCTTTAGTTAGGCTACAGAGGGTCTGGTAAACACAGTGTACTAGCCCTTTAGTTAGGCTACAGAGGGTCTGGTAAACACAGTGTACTAGCCCTTTAGTTAGGCTACAGAGAGTCTGGTAAACACAGTGTACTAGCCCTTTAGTTAGGCTACAGAGGGTCTGGTAAACACAGTGTACTAGCCCTTTAGTTAGACTACAGAGGGTCTGGTAAACACAGTGTACTAGCCCTTTAGTTAGGCTACAGAGAGTCTGGTAAACACAGTGTACTAGCCCTTTAGTTAGGCTACAGATAGACTGGTAAACAGTGTACTAGCCCTTTAGTTAGGCTACAGAGAGTCTGGTAAACACAGTGTACTAGCCCTTTAGTTAGGCTACAGAGAGACTGGTAAACACAGTGTACTAGCCCCTTAGTTAGGCTGCAGAGAGACTGGTAAACACAGTGTACTAGCCCTTTAGTTAGGCTACAGAGAGACTGGTAAACACATTGTACTAGCCCTTTAGTTAGGCTACAGAGAGACTGGTAAACACAGTGTACTAGCCCTTTAGTTAGGCTACAGAGAGACTGGTAAACACAGTGTACTAGCCCTTTAGTTAGGCTACAGAGAGTCTGGTGAACACAGTGTACTAGCCCTTTAGTTAGGCTACAGAGAGTCTGGTAAACACAGTGTACTAGCCCTTTAGTTAGGCTACAGAGGGTCTGGTAAACACAGTGTACTAGCCCTTTAGTTAGGCTACAGAGAGTCTGGTAAACACATATTTTGGCTTTAAGGGGACGTTGGAGTTACGCAACTTTCCAGAAAGATCGATCACTATGTAACTCAAGAATATGAAGTTGGGAAACTCTCTGGTGAAGAGGAGAGGAGGAGAGAGGGAGAGAGAGAGAAGAGGAGAGGAGAGAGGGAGAGAGAGGAGAGGAGAGAGAGAGAGAGGAGAGGAGAGGAGAGAGGGAGAGAGAAGAGGAGAGGAGAGAGAGAGTAGTGGAGGAGAGAGGGAGAGAGAGGAGTGGAGGAGAGAGGGAGAGAAGAGGAGAGAGAGACACACACACACACACACACACACACACACACACACACACACACACACACACACACACACACACACACACACACACACACACCCACACACACACACACACACACACACACACACACACACACACACACACACACACAGCTGGATTAGATCAACTCACATACATATCTTGGAGGGGTTACGATTAATCAACAGCACTCCCAATTTACATAAGCTCACGCACACACATGGTCCTCGATCATATATGGACACGTTTAAGTTAGTCCCCCCAAAAAAAATCTCTTACCTTTAAGAAAAAAGCAGACTCAGTGTGTGGTGGAAAAGACTTTAGTTGATAAGACTGACTCTGCTAAATTATCTCTCTCTCTCTGTTCTGAAACGGCCTCCTCTCTTACGCATGTGGGAGGTCTGGGCGCTCTCTCTCTCTCTGTCTCTCTCTCTCTCTCCTCTCTCTCTGTTCTGAAACCCCTCCTCTCTTACGCATGTGGGAGGTCTGGGCGCTATCTCTCTCTCTCTCTCTCTCTCTCTCCTCCCCAAACCCACCCCTTTTCCCCCTCACTGTATATGTTTTTTTTCATCCCTTTTTACCTCCTCTATGATGATTTAAACAGTTTTTGGCTGTATAGAAATGTATATTTATACGTCTCTAAATGTTATGATGAATTGAACAAGGTGGACCCTGTTGTAAACAAGTGTAATGCTTTATGGTGTCATTCACAGTTAACAGTGTTTGTATTGGGTTGTGTTTGAAATGTACCTATTCTGCAAACTGTTAACAAACACTTCAATCTATCTATCAAAACATAAATAATGATAATTAGCAGTAAAATGTAATTGTACTAGCAGGTCCTCACATTTGCCAAGTACGTTGTACTCACTGAGTTCCGGAGGCTGTTTTGGGCCTGCCGAGCTGGGAAGGGGGCACTTCCTCAGATGGGCCACCACTTAGTTAAGGAAGAGAATTAATGAATTAAGTTACTTTATTGTCACTATACAGGTACAAGTACAGGTCTCAGGAAATTGGCAAAGATAATCATTTAGTTACTTACTCATCACTTGTCTTGTCACCTGGCACCTCAGCCCGGGAGACTTGGTCAAACTGTAGTCTTTGCGGGTTGTGACAGGTGCAGATCTGAGGAAACTGGCAGAAACAACTCAGGTCTCTGTAAAATATATTTCCTTGGGAGAAAGAAAGAACCTGGTGCGTAGTGCTGATCCCAGTCACTGGACACACTGTCGGAGGGAGCATTTCATCCATGGTGGATATCTTCTCTTCCTCGATCCACATGACAGTGACAGTATAGAGCGTCGCAGTCCCGCCTCCTACCCTGGACCAGGAAATGAAACCCAATGCATTATTCTCATAGACATTTCTTAAAGTATTTATTTAAAGACGGTTACGCCGCGGACAAAGCCAACTCGAGTCGTGACAACTCATGACAACACAAACAATATTTTGGACCAAACAAATAATTACAAAGAAGAAAAACAACAAAAAAAGTTTTGTAACCTGCCGTTTTTTTCTTCTTTCTAATTATTTGTTTGGTCCAAAATATTGTTTGTGTTGTCATGAGTTGTCACGACTCGAGTTGGCTTTGTCCGCGGCGTAACAGTCTTTAAATAAATACTTTAAGAAATGTCTATGAGAATAATGCATTGGGTTTCATTTCCTGGTCCAGGGTAGGAGGCGGGACTGCGACGCTCTATTGGAGGACTTGTATAAATACTCATACAGATCCCTCTGTGTTTGTAGGTCACTGCCTCCGAGGACATGCATGTCTGCCTTACGCTTCAGCACTCCTCTCACACCGTCAGGTGCGCCCTTTCCATGGGAACACTCTGAAAAGTTCCAGGTGACCCTCTTGAATCCCCATGTATAAGGAATGCTGCTCATGAGGAAGCAGTTTGTGCGATTCCGGTACTGGGTTGCTGGCCCATCACAGGACATGCAGGGTGTCAATTGCATGTTCTTGTCTTCCTCGGAAATCATCAATAACTGGCTTGATGTGTGCCCACACAGCACGCTCATCATGACGCAAGGACTTTGAAATGGTGGCATAGCACTGGGAGCCACTGACTGAGTAGGCAACTCCGGTATGCACTGTTGCCTGCTGCCTATTGCCACCAAAATGAAACGCCTGAATCTCAGTGTTTAGTTTACATGCATAGTTTTCCGAAAAGTCTATATGCAAGACCATTTTCATTGGGTTGGATGTTCTCCTTGATGTGCCTGAACTGCTTCACCTGATGAAGCCAGTTGAGCTGATGACTTGCAATCACATTGAGCCTCTGGGTGAACACATCAGTGAGTTCTCCCACTGTCCCAGTCTTCTCTGGGTGAACAGTCTTCTCTGGGTGAACACATCAGTGAGTTCTCCCACTGTCCCAGTCTTCAATCACATTGAGCCTCTGGGTGAACACATCAGTGAGTTCTCCCACTGTCCCAGTCTTCAATCACATTGAGCCTCTGGGTGAACACGTCAGTGAGTTCTCCCACTGTCCCAGTCTTCAATCACATTGAGCCTCTGGGTGAACACGTCAGTGAGTTCTCCCACTGTCCCAGTCTTCTTTTTCTTCACCCAGTTCTTGTATGTTTTCTCTCCCACTACAGCATCCTGCTTTTCCCACTGCTCCCACGTTGCAGTGTCAGCTGGGTTGTGTTCTTGCAGGTTGGGCTCATCATAACAGCACTTTGCGCATACACGTTTCATGCATTTTGCATTTTGACGGAAGACTCTTTATTTTGAATTGTGGGATTTCTCCCTTATATTTCTTGTCTTGGTATCTGTTCAAAGGCAAAGAGAATAGTGTGAATATTTTAACAGTGGTGAGCCAATCATGCCAGCAAGTGTTCATTGCTGGCCTGAACATTTAATTTCAATTAATGTTTATTTATTAATCAATATATCATTATTACCCACCCATAGTCTAATCTCTTAATTGCATAACTACGTTCCTCTTAGTAGCACTGATTACAGAGTTCTAGTCCACTGACATTTTAGCTATTAATGTATTGCCATGTTTCAGTAAATCTGCTCCAAGGCCTTTTGAGTCAACAATGCATTAATGGTCAGCACATGGAAACCCCTAGCTCCATCAGACCTTCCTAATGGTCAGCACATGGAAAACCCCTAGCTCCATCAGACCTTCCTAATGGTCAGCTCCATCAGACCTTCCTAATGGTCAGCACATGGAACCCTAGCTCCATCAGACCTTCCTAATGGTCAGCTCCATCAGACCTTCCTAATGGTCAGCACATGGAACCCTAGCTCCATCAGACCTTCCTAATGGTCAGCTCCATCAGACCTTCCTAATGGTCAGCTCCATCAGACCTTCCTAATGGTCAGCACATGGAAACGGATAGTTCTTGTTTACTTTTCCTTTCTGCGCCTCAGCAACTCCTCTCTCTTTGCTGGGTCTGAGTTCAGTTTCTCCCTGTATCTCCTTGTTCTCTCTGTATCTCCTTGTTCTCTCTGTATCTCCTTGTTCTCTCTGTTTCTCTCTGTATCTCCTTGTTCCCTCTGTACTTGCCATGTTCAAGCTGACAGAAGAAAATTGAATGTATAGTTTAAGACAAAGAGAAAAGTGTTTAGATTGAAACAGTATTTGAAAGTTTTTGTGAAGGGGTTCCCGGTCTGTCTGATGAATTTGAAATATCACAGAATAAAACTAAATTAAACACAATTTATTGTGGATATAGATTTTACATAACATAAACATGGGACATGGGACTTTGTTATTTATCGTTATATCTGTACGAAAATACAGTTCATATCTGTCCTTGGACCCCTCGGCCGTCCCTGGGCCGTTTCGAACGGGGGGAATCTCGTTCGAACCGGGCCGCCGTCCCGGACGAGCTCCCGGGGGTCTCGTGCCCAGGTGGGGGTCCGCGGGGTATAGTCCGTGAGCCAGGGGGGTTGGTCTGTACCATCTGGCCGAATAAGGCTCATAGTGATTTTTGTGAAGGTATACATGTCTAGAGTTAGAAAATATGTGATAGCATTGCACCCGTGGTAGCTTTATGAGTGCTATCATGCATTTTATTTTATAACACTAGGTGAAAATTGCATGGATCAATATGAAAAAAATAGTAATACACCCCCCAAAAATGATAGAAAAGGTTTTTCCAATTGGTTCTGGTACCTCTAGGCATGCTTAAGAATATACTGAAAATATAGGAAAATATATGTTCTGGAAAGGCGTCATTTTCAAGATGGCGTCCAATATGGCTGCCAGGAGCTTAAAATGGCTATAACTAATACTAATTCATCATTATTTGGGGGTTTAGGACTAAAGGAATGTGGCTGAATCAGTGAAAGTGATCAGTTAATTATAGGGATGTGCTGATGAGACATTTTGGCCGATATCGATATCCGATATAATTAATTGCTGTTATGGCCGATAACCAATATTACCAATGTCGGTCTCATTCTGTATTGAAAGATTATAATTTTGTCTATTCTGAAAAATACATGTAACAGGGTGTCTGCACTGCAGGCTTAGGCAAGTCTTCATTTTTTTCATTTTTGTATTGTTTTTTTATGTTAAAATATAAATGAGAAAAGACAAAGGAAATAAACGTCCAAAAATAATAATAATAATGATCTTTCATAATCCTTAACTTATGTTTATGTTTCTAAAGTCGGGCAGATACTGGCACTGAGGAGGATATTGGAAGGGGTATGGGAGCGCAACCTGTCAGCGGTGATCACATTCATTGACTTCCAAAAGGCTTTCGACAGATGATAGAGTCAAGCTACAGCCAGACTTGAGCCAAGGTCCAAGTTCGGCCTCAAGCTCAATACCAAGAAAACAAAGGTAATGACAGTCAACACAGAGGACAAAACCATTGCCACTGCAGACGGTGCTCGAGCGAGTCGAGGACTTCAAGTACCTCGGGCCCTGGACTGCCTCAACTGAAAAGGATCTGAAGGTTCGGAGAGCACTTGCCTGGAAAGCCTTGCACGGGATGAGGAGAGTGTGGAAATCAGACATGGGAGAAGACCTTAAGAGGCGGCTGTTCATAGCTACTGTCGAGACATGGACCCTCACAGTACAACAGGAAAAAGCCCTGGATGGAGTCTACACAAGAATGCTACGAATGGCACTAGGTGTCACATGGACGGACCGCATCAGAAATGTGGACCTCTATGGGGACCTACCACGGGTCACGGACAAAGTCAGAGAGAGAAGGATGAGGCTGGCAGGGCACTGCGTCAGGCACCCAGAACTTGCGGCAAGTAAATTGACTATGGGAGCCAAACCCAGGGCAAAGCCAAGGGGGGGAAAGAAGCGTACCACCTATGTAGACGTGCTGCGGCGCGACAGCTTGGCTAACAACACTGCAAGAACCTGATGTTGGACAGGACATTGTGGAGGGCAGCGATCCAGGAATCCCGAGTTGGTGTTGGCTAGACCTCACTCTCGCAGTTACTACTATGTTCAAAAAAGGAGTAGGGAAAAGTTTATTGAAAAACGTAATCGGTCTGATTAATCAAACCGATGCCGATTAATCTAAAAACAACTCAAATCATCCAATACCGATGTGTTTGCCGATTAATCTCCCATCACTAGTTAATTATGTATTGCCAAATCCAAAATGGTGTCCATACCACACCCAAAGTGATGTTCTATTGTACTGCATTATGTAAAAACAATACAATTACAAAATGAACAGAATAACTGTCACATAAAATCAATCTTATGTGCTAAAGGTCAGGTCAATGTCTGTCTCATAAGCAGGTGTGTCCAAGCATGCAGCAGATACAGTATGGTCACTGGTTCACATGCACAGTATTCACCTTACCATTGATATGCAGCTGTTTGTTGTTGTAACCTACAGCAGGGGTATTCAACTAGATTGAACTGTAGAATGATGGTGTGTGGGGGTGCACGCTTTACTGAAAATGTGGGGGTTCTCAAAATGCATTTGTGCTCAAACACAAAGATGTATACATTTGTGCACAGTAATGAGCATGATAATATGACTATACAGCTATATGTTGACCTTCAATGAGCAACAGCGACACACACACACACACACACACACACACACACACACACACACACACACACACACACACACACACACACACACACACACACACACACACACACACACACACACACACACACACACACACACACACACACACACACACACACCCTCTGCAGTACTCTAGTCTAAAGTTTCTCTCCAAAAGCCCTTGAATATGATGGAATATGATTCAGGATTACTGTCATTATGGTAATCTCACACTTAATATCGCACACACCATACCTGTAACTTTCATTAGCAAGGAAGAAAAAACAAACACCTTCAGTGTTGATGGATACTGCATTTGGTCATGATGAGGCAGGCATCATATGTCCCTGACACATGCTCAGTGAATAAACTGATGTGCTTGCCTTGTTGGTGTATTGAGGTGTATCGGGTGGACCTACAGTATACAGTACAGAGCATTAGAATGGGACAGTCCTGTGCATACCTCATATCCATGTGCAAAGGCAAGATCAGAGCACAAAATACTTTGCTGGCAGGGAACTTCCCAGACTACCCTGATGTGCTGGGTGAGTTGGGTGTCACAATGTAACAATCTGTTGCTCCTGTTGTACCACGACAGTTGTACTCATATACAAGTGGAATGTGGCAGACCACCAAGCTCAACTTGAAAGTTCAGGTGATGTCACACAATTTGGATGGGAGATCCACATTTTGCTAAGGGTGACCTGACACCTGATCAGATGTTGAAGCTACAAATGAGAAGTGATGTTGATAATAAAGAGGATATACTTTTGACGATGAGGTAGATCAGGATTTGGGTAAGATATTGCTGCCATTCAGGAGGGCTAGGGGGATGTGGTGGGTTGATTTTATGATCCTGATTATGAGTTGAAGCTTACAGATATTGAATGTAGTTGCAAAAGATAAATATTATCATATTTTCTTATGCTATTATTACAAATGTATAAGTATAAGTTATAGAAATAGAAATAGTTGTTTCTGTTTCATTGACCAGACCTTTAACATGTGAGATTGACCTGATATAAAGGCCTTTTTTGATTATGCCAATTACCAAAGTTTGGGCAACCAAGCTAAAATTGTCCCCAAATACAAATCAACAACAAAAACGTAATATGAAACAGCATTATTAGGTTTGGTATTGAACAGATAGAAGTGTCAAATGGACTAAAAGGTGATGTAATGGTGAACGGAAAGTTATCTTATGCATTACTTACACTGTACACTTACACTATATTTAGTTGAATTTCATAAAACATTTCATTATAATTTATGTTCTAAGATGGTTTTAAATATTTACAGTTATTTACAGAGGGAACCTTTGTGCTGCATCTTTCATGAAAACAGAAGTACGTCTCATGTAATATATAGTCCCTATATGTTGTCTCTCCTGTAATAGATAACATTTCTAGATGTGCTAATTTTAACAACTTTTCAGAGAAATATATAGTCTGAGCTGTAGGCCCTATCCCAACCATTCTTCAAAGATATATGATCAATAATAGGAGAGAACCATCAGTTTGAAGTAGTATGCTCCATTCGGATTTTGAAAATTGTGTTTTGGCATGTGGTCATAAATGGAGTGATAACACACAGAAAGCTACCACAGATGCAATGCTATCCCATATTTCCTAGCACTAGGGATGTATACCTTCCCAAAAATCACTATGAGACTTATTCAGCCCATCGGTACAGATGACCCCAGATTTGGGGTCCTGGCACCCCCACCTGGGCACGAGACCCCCGGGAGCGCGTCCGGGACGGCGGCCCGGTTCGAACGAGATTCCCCCCGTCCGAAACGGCCCAGGGACGGCCGAGATACCCCGCGGACCCCCGCGGACCCCCACCTTGGCACGAGACCCCCGGGAGCGCGTCCGGGACGGCGGCCCGGTTCGAACGAGATTCCCCCCGTCCGAAACGGCCCAGGGACGGCCGAGATACCCCGCGGAGCCCCACCTGGGCACGATCAATCAACGGCGTCTGTTGATTGACAGACGGCGATGTCACCATTATTCGGTAAATGGAAGCCATTCTTATGAAAAAGCCATGATTATGAAAAGTCAGCATGAAATAAAAAACACAATGATATATATAACACAGTTAAATAAAAAAACTCTATGAAATAAGTAAAGACACAATGATATAAATAAAAAGCACAATTAAATTAAAAACACAACTAAATAAATAAATGTATTTATTTATTAAATTGCATTTTGTATTTATTTCATTGCAATATTTATTTTTTCATTTTTGGGCCTATGGACTTGATTAAATAGCTAAAAGTGGCATCATGTAATATATATAAGTGGACCTTAAAAGTCACAATGAAATAAATAAGAAACACAAAGAAATAAATAGAAACCCCAATGATATAAAAAACATTACACAATAAATAAATACATTTATTTATAAAATTGTATTTTTTATTTATTTAATTGTATTTTGTATTTATATAATTATGTTTTTAATTTATTTCATTGTGGTATTTATTTTTTAATTATTGGGCCTATGGACTTCCATAGTTTTCAATGTACTTTGTTAAATGACTTGTGTTAAATTACAGTGTTGTTGTCTTCTTCTTCTATTGGGTTTCATGGCGGTCGGCAAACCTAAATGGTGCATTACCGCCACCTACTAGACTGAGTGTGGAAAAAGTGTTGTTGTCAGGGGGGGAGGGTGGAGGTCGGGGAGAAGCAAACCACGCCTACTATATTTAGGAGACCATTTGTAGGCTTTGTGTACCATTTCGCCTCTAGTGGCTCCAATGAAGTTGGCCCATCTTCATACATAAACCATCTTTGTTAGCAGGCAACAGTGCAATACTATCTCTCTGTCTCTGTTCCTGACACAACAGCGCCCCTACTGGTACTCATGAGTCACACGAGTCACACACAAACATAGGTTAACACATGAGTCACAGAGTCACAGACATTGCTGTTCCTTGGAGTGGTTGCACCACTCAAAAAACACAAATAAAAAGTATGGCATGACATCACAGGTCCTGTCCTATGATGATCTAAAATGTGTCTTGCACTTATTATTGCATACAATGTATGCAATATTATGTATTATTTGTATTATTATGTACATACAATGGGAAATTATGCTTACTTACAATAATAAGATAGTCAGATTAGTCAGTCAGCTGAGGTTTCTTAATCTTATTTAGGTGCAGTCTACTTGGTTCTTGACACTTCTGACTCTCTCTGTAAAGCAGTTGTACTGACTGACTGGCACAGTTTTCTGTGTTGTTGAAGATGTGTGTCGGGAACCTCCCTCTTTGGGTGGAGTCAGAGTTTAGAATGGGAGGAACCGATCACACCACTAGCAGTGATTAGTGGGAAACTCATACACACTCAGACCGCGCTCTCATCCGTCTCTATGATTGGTGGGGCGCACAGCCCCACACTATACTTACTATACTATACTAAGCTGAACATATAAAAGATCGCCTCTCCTACCTCACATTTCTTCGAGCTATTATTACTGTACAAATAAACCTACAAAATGAGTGGTCGAGGCAAAACCGGAGGAAAGGCCAGGGCGAAGGCTAAGACCCGCTCATCCCGTGCCGGGCTCCAGTTCCCCGTGGGTCGTGTCCACAGGCTGCTGCGTAAAGGCAACTATGCCCAGAGAGTCGGCGCCGGTGTGTTATTTTTTGACGAAATCAGATCAAGACGAAATCCGTCATCCGTCGCCGTAGCAACGAGCTGATGTTCTAACGGCGACATAATGCGTAGCTGTCCTCGCAAATGCCTGTCACAATGCCAAAACATACCCAATCCGTTATCCGATCCGATTCTTGGGCAGACGGACACTCACATTATTGCGTTGTGGAAGTGGACCTTAGCCGTAGCCTATGTTTTGTTGTCATTAAACAGGAAGACAACCCCGTCTCCTTCCTGTGACTGCATCTCCAACAACAATACATTGCCTATGCTTTAGAAATGTAACTATCGCCATTGGAGTATATCATGCAGCCCATGTAATGCGTCAAAATAAAATAATGAATTAATTAATGAATAAAGTAATACATGAATGAATGAATAAATAAATGTTTGTCTGTTTCTGACGGGATTCGAACCCCTCCCTTTGGCAGCATAACGTTTCCTAGACCTGGAGCGTAATACAGGACGCCATTCCTAGCAACAATATTGTACAATCATATTCAAATGATAGAGTATAAAACCGTGCAGCCATTAAAAAAATGGGACATGGGACCTAGATTAAGGTGAGATCTCATTCACCACAGGCACATTTATTTCCAACACGACTGTTTAATAGCCTACAGATTGGTTGCATATCTCCAACCATCATCACCTAAATTCACCATTGGCCTATAGTCATTGTTATACAGGCTGCTCAGAAATAGTAAATAATAAATATGACAAGATAGGTTAGATTTGTTTTCAAACATGAGACTAAATATGCATGGCAAAGTGTCTGAGAAGCCAATGTGGTACCATTTACAAATGACCTCTGGCAGTCTACTAGCAAATGCTCTATCGTTTCATCTGTATTACAATTTAGAACCGGGCATTTAATAGTTTTAACAAAACAGCTCTTTTTTACCACCGCCCTTACTGCTAGTCTTCCCCTTTACCTCCTTTATGATGAATTCCTGTTCTGTTCTCTGGCTATAATAAAGGGGTATTTGTACGTATCTAAATATTTTTGATGAATTGAACAAGGTGGACGCTCTATTAAACAAGTGTAATGCTGTATTGGGTCGTCCACTCGCAGTTAAGAGTCTTTGTATTGAGTTGTGCTTGAAATATCCTGTAATTCTGCGAACTGTTAATACATATTTAAATCAAACACGTTACTAACTCCGCCCCCCACAACACACACGCACACACACTCTGCTATATAGTCAGCTGCTCTATCTATGTCATATAATAATGTATTCATATGTATGTGATGTATTCCTAAAGTACACATATATATTTTTTTTTTATATATATATTTTTTGTTTGACAACAAATATTGTTAGCCTTGATGATCTTACATGCGTATGCAACAGCTAAATAATGTAATTTTGATAGCATGTACTGTAGATATATAGCACTCTAGTGTAAAATCATAGGTTCATTGTACAGATATTCTACTGTTAGACAGATGTTGTGTTTTTGATCCTTGATTGCATTTGATGTATATATTACCATGTTACCACCTAAATTGAAATTGAACCTGTAATCATGTATACATTTCAGTGTTACAAAATGCATTTGTGAAATTTGCTCTGGGTCAAATTTATTTCTATATTTCATGACTTCATGCAATTTATTGCACAATGAGATAATTCTGATGATGTAAAGGTGGACGGGTTACTAGGTTACCGTTATTTCCCCTTGTATAGCCTACCATTACATTTAGAACAAAACATTGAACCAGAACCACTGGCCAAAGGCAATAGCAAAGGTGGATTCACATGTGTCAATATTCATTAGGTATGAGCATGTTTGACTAGTAACTAATGTGTGCCAGGGTTTTTTTCTTTTTTGATGAGAACATCAGCATAGATAGGGCAGCAGCAGAATTGTTTTAGCAACAAATCAACTTTGCAATAATTATATTTTATGCAAGGGCCTGTAATATAAAGGCAAACATTTTAAGCTGGTTGTTATTCCAGTGACCATTACATAATTTCTAAATAAAGTAAAGATAGGATACTCTTGTAAAAGAATGTGGTTGGCTCTTAAAAGAGCCTTTTGTGGGTATAAATATGGTGCAGACAGTTTACTTCTTTTTGGGAGCTGCCTTCTTTGCTGCCTTGGGTTTGGCAACCTTCTTGGCTGGAGCTTTCTTGGCTGCTGCGGGCTTCTTAGCCACTTTCTTGGGGCTCATGGTGGCCTTCTTCGGGCTTTTGGACGCTACTTTCTTGGCGGCAGGCTTCTTGGCTTTCTTGGGTGATTTCTTGGCGGCTGCGGGCTTCTTTGCTACCGCCTTCGTGGGCTTCTTAGCCGCTGCGGGTTTCTTGGCTGCAGCAGGCTTCTTTGCTTTGACTGCTTTCTTAGCAGCAGGTTTCTTTACCTTCACCGCTTCTGCCTTGTTCATCTTGAAAGAGCCGTTCAGGCCGGACGCACCGGTACCTTTAAGCTGGACCAGGGTGCCTTTAGCGACCAGGCTCTTGACAGCGATCTTAACGCGGGCCTTGTTCTTCTCCACATCGTAGCCTCCAGCAGCCAGAGCCTTCTTGACCGCAGCTAGGGACACACCGCTCCGCTCCTTGGAGGCGGACACGACGTTGACGACCAGCTCAGCGACGCTGGGGCCGGTCTTCTTGGGTCGGGGTGGTGCCTTCTTCTTGGCGGCCTTGGCTGGTGACGGAGCTGGTGCTAGCCTGCTCACTGGGACCGCGCTGCTCCAGGGAGCACCAGGGAGCCGGAGCACCAGGTCGCACCAGGTCCAGGTCGCTGGTGCTGGTGCGACTTCTGCCATTGTCTCGGATAGGTTGCTGTTCATTCTCTCAAGTAAACTCTCACAGAGTGATGCTGAACGCTCTGCAGGGGCTGGACTTAAACACCACATGAGAACCATTTAGAGTCAACACACACAGGCCCTCTTCTCTCTTGTGCCACTTGTAAAACTTGTAAAACAAGTTATAAAAACTACTGTGTATATTATTCAATGGGACAAAGAGCTGACCAGTTAACACACATGTGCCTTTCTGTCATGAATATATCTGAGATGAAAGCAGTGCACTCCTTTTTAGTAATAACCTCAAAACATCACCTGTCTAGAGTCAGATCAAAGTGTTGCCTTTGTCATTTTTCTTCTAACTATGTTCTAATAACAACAATACTCACAATCAATTTAGTAGACATTCCTGGTGACGCTACCATAAACTATGATTTTGTTATGTCATCCGTTTTGCTATAAATATAAGGTTTTCTGACCACAGTAAACACACTCCCGTTCAAGGAAAGCCTGATGGTGGAGTTGATCCCAATTTCCAATGACAAAATGCCAGCTGTTGGAAAACTTGGCTAATTTTGGACAAATAACTCACTGTGTGATCAGAAAACTAAGAGTGTTTAAATCTTCTATAAACTGTATGTATATTTGATTATGGAGACACTTCTCAGGTAGGCCTAGATACTTCATGATGTGCCATGCTGCAAAGCAAATGTACTCATTGTACTCTGTATAAAATGTATGCATTTAGCAGACACTCTTAATCCAGAGCAATTTATATTAAACTTACAAAAAGCATGGCAATACAGCACATACATAGAAAGTAGTAAATGCGTAAGCTAAGAACGTAACAGTGGAATATCTATATAATGACACTATACATACAGTATAAACTATACGTATACTATACTATGCTATACTATAAAGTGCTGTGGCTACATACAATACAATTCTAGTGTTGTCTACATAACATGCTAACATAAATCTCCCACTACTGTGCACATGTGAGTTAAGAGTCTAAAACACAGCTGAACTTAGACAACACATTTAACACACCATTAAAATAAATCTCCCCCAATACTAGAAACATGTTCAACGCTCAACCCCCACCTCCACTTTGAGAAGCAAACGCTGATAGACATGCAGATTATATTTACACCAAAACTCTCCTCTCTGCATTTGTACAGAAGAGTCTCATTCCAGGACTACCGGTATGAATATCTGCTGGTTTTGGTGTGAAGCATCATGATGAGTTCAACACAATGGAACAATGCCTCCCCTCCCACACAGGGTGGTTCTTTATGTGAGTGATTGAGGTGATTTAAATCACACATAAATCTAATTATTTTAGTTAGATGCATTATGATTACGGATTAACAAATTAAATCAGTAAACTCAGACCGAAAAACAACCATAGGCTATATATATATGAATAAAATGCAATAATAATTAGTTATTATGGATACCAGGTATGTTAAATATGGTATATATCCTCTGAATATAGACACAATACACACTATGACCATTTGTAATAAATTTGATTATCAGTTATGGGCTTATTGTGCATCTATTAAAAGGAACAATCTCTTCAAATAACACATTTGGTGGCTCTTAAAAGAGCCGTTTTGGGGTTGTGACAGGAACAGATAGTCTAAGCACGTTCTCCGCGGATACGCCGGGCCAGCTGGATGTCTTTGGGCATGATGGTCACCCTCTTGGCGTGGATGGCGCACAGGTTTGTGCAGACCGACCAGATAAGCCTCGGCCGACTCCTGGAGAGCCATGACGGCGGAGCTCTGGAAGCGCAGGTCCGTCTTGAAGTCCTGGGCGATCTCCCTCACCAGGCGCTGGAAGGGCAACTTGCGGATCAGCAGCTCGGTGGATTTCTGATAACGACGGATCTCCCTCAGAGCCACTGTACCGGGCGCCCCGGTCTATCTGGCGGCTGTCCTCGAGTATGAAATGAAATGAAATGATTACTATATTTACCCAGGGTATCTGGGCTAAGCTCAAGAACTTGTTTCCAGCCCGGCCCTGCTCATAGAACACATTTCATCGTAGTGGTTCAATGCCTTGTTCAAGGGCACTTCAGCGGTGGTAATTTTAACGTGTCGGGCCGCTGATTCGAACTGGCGACCTTCCGGTATCAAGACCGCTCAGCTATCCGTTCGGCCACCGCTGCCATAAGTATCTGACCGCTGAGATCCTGGAGTTGGCTGGAAACGCTGCCCGTGACAACAAGAAGAGTCGTATCATCCCCCGTCACCTCCAGCTGGCCGTCCGCAACGACGAGGAGCTCAACAAACTGCTGGGTGGAGTGACCATCGCTCAGGGCGGTGTGCTGCCCAACATCCAGGCGGTTCTGCTGCCCAAGAAGACCGAGAAAGCCGCCAAGAAATAAACCTGCTCCATTTCACTGAACAAACCCCCACAAAGGCTCTTTTGAGAGCCACACACTGTTTCTGTATTAAGAGTAATTTCCAATGTCCTTAACGCACATTTTATATAAATTACGCTATTTAACTTCCTAGTTACTTCCCCTAGTATTATATGGAAATAAGTAGTAGTGAAATGAGCCTATATTACACTAATGCGTTTTCTATTGTCACTCTAAACATTGTGAGGTTATGCAGGAATTACAATTAAATATATATTTTATGTTTGCAGCTGTTATGACACCCACATTCCCCCATGATAGACCTTTTAATTAAGTCTTCATCTACCGTGTGATCATGCAATGATACATTTGCTTTTATATAATGTATTTTTAACTTGTCGGTCATGTGTTCATTTTACATGATTGCCAGTGTTGTGAATCTAAAATGTACAAATATCATTGTGTTGCTATGAATTGGTTGATAGGGCAGATTTCATTAAAAAGTTACATGCCTAGTTTTAGCATTGTTCAGATTAGCGTCAGATGACTAACCTGGACTAGCCGACAGTCCAGTCCAGGATAAACATATCAAACTGGAATGTTGATTTGGCAGTTTAAATTCAGGACTGCAAATAGAGTATATACGGCTCCATGAATAATAGTTTGATACATGATTAGTGTGATACGGCAAAATGCCCATCTGTGAGATTTTACTTAAAAGGGAATGAACTCCGTAGAGAAAATATGGGCGGCTCTTAAAAGAGCCTTTGGGTTGTTGGTAGATCAAGTCAGCATCGTTAACCTCCGAATCCGTACAGAGTGCGTCCCTGTCTCTTCAGAGCATAGACAACATCCATGGCGGTCACGGTCTTTCTCTTGGCGTGCTCGGTGTAGGTGACGGCGTCACGGATCACGTTCTCCAGGAACACGTAGATCAGACCGGAGATACGCTTCACTCCGCCACGGCGAGCCAGACGGCGGATAGCGGGCTTGGTGATTCCCTGGATGTTATCACGAAGCACCTTGCCTCCTTTTCCAAGACCTTTTCCTCCCTTGCATTTTAAAGTATTTTATTGAATTTCCACAAGTTTTTCTCTTTGACGCATTTTCTCTTTGACGCAATTGGTTAGAGCTACTGTCTCAAACCCACTCTCTCAGTCCACGGCATTCATCGTCATTGTACCAAAGCGCATATTTCATACCGCGTCCCGATTGCCAAAGGCTGATTCGGTCTGGTTTATTAACCAGGCTAACGGGTTTCTTGGCTGCTGCAGGCTTCTTTGCTTTGACTGCTTTCTTAGCAGCAGGCTTCTTCACCTTCACCGCTTCGGTCTTGTTCATCTTGAAGGAGCCAGACGCGCCGGTGCCTTTGAGCTGGACCAGGGTGCCTTTAGTGACCAGGCTCTTGACGGCGGTCTTTACGCGGACCTTGTTCTTCTCCACATCGTAGCCGCCGGCAGCCAGAGCCTTCTTGACCGCAGCCAGAGACACACCGCTCCGCTCCTTGGAGGCGGACACGGCCTCGACGACCAGCTCAGCGACGCTGGGGCCGGTCTTCTTGGGTCGGGGAGCTGCCTTCTTCTTGGCGGCCTTGGCCGGAGCTGGTGCTGGAGCGACTTCTGCCATTATTCTCTCGGATAGTAGGTTGCTGTTCCTTCTCTAAAGTAAACTCTCACAGAATGATGCTGAACGCTCTGAAGGGGCTGGACTTAAACACCACATGAGAACCATGTAGAATCAACACACACATCAGCAGCTCTACTGTAGCTATCTTAATGTGACACTTTTGTGTTTTCTCCTCGATTAAAACATCATATAACTATCTACTGAGTATATTATTTAATGCAACAAAGAGCTGACCAGTTAACACACATGCTCCTTTTATACATTAATACATCTGATATGAAAACAGCACTCCAGTTTTTAAGTTATATGATAAAATCATCACCCTTCCACAGTCCAACAACAGCGTTCCTCTATCAGTTGTCTTATAAAACAATTTAAACTACGATAAATTAACAATGATACTCAAACTCGTCTTAGCAGACATGTATGGCGACGCAATAACATAAACTATACTTTTGTTTTGTCTTCCGTTTTTCTATAAACAGCAGGTTTTCTGACACAAGTAAACACACTCCAGTTGACAACAGCATGGTGGAGTTGATACCAACTTCCAATGACAGAGGTTGTAACACTCAAAAACGTATTGCTATCAAAATACAGAAAACGACATTTGTTTTCATCTTCAATCAACTGCAGGTACATTATGTATTTGGTTGTGGCACAAATAGGCTGCACTTTCACTGATACACTCCTTCCATGCATTACCACTAATATAACAATAATGTGATGATGTGAGCAGACAAATTTGACTTTGGAACATGATGTTGTAGATTGGCATGAATTATTTTACTTAAACTGGTGTGTACAGTAGACTATACTTTTGTATTAATACAAAAGTATTTCGTGTAGTGTCACATTCTGGAACACATGCAAATGTATTTTATGGACACTACTTCATATGTATTATTTTCAGAATTCAGAATTTTCAATATTTATTCAGCTAAGTTTCATGATCAATGGGGCCAATAATTAACTACTTATATGTAACCCGTTCTCAACAGTGATATCAAACATTATAGTAGTAATGGATGAATTCATGACAGAGGTGGCAGTGCTTATTTAGGTGAGGTGACTTTGAGACAAGCTTGGTTATGGTTATGGAGCCTCACACAGGACTCAAGTTAACATTGATTAATGCAGTGATGTGCTAGAATCAAACTGTTTTCATTCTCTGGGTCAGGATGTATTTTTTTCCCCTAGCAATGCTGATTAATAGCACAAACCACTTTTTCAAATTAGAGAATAGCAAGCAAATCTACAAGATCACAGTCACAGACAAACATGAGATGCCAGTGACAATGAATGATCAGTTCTGAGTGTTTGTGTTAACACAAATATTGAAGACGAGGACATAAGGTTGTGATTGGTCATAATGAGTTGATGTGAAATTAAGTATGATGATAAGAGCGCCCCTCACTTCACACAGGTGTGATTTTTGTTTGCATTGTATTCAGTATTCTACTGTAATGTCACAAATATGTTTCCTTTGCCTGGTGTTCTGTGTAAAGCACATTGGATTGCCTTGTTGAAATAAAATTGGCTTTTCCTTTCATAGTAACCCCATTGTGTTGGAACAAAATGAGTGTGATTATTACTCAAATCAAATTACTGCTAAACTAATAATAGCCTGTGAATGGATGTCTGAGATAATAGTAAGGAGCACACAGTTTTACTGACTTATTATAGCCTTCACACAATGCCACTCCAATAATATACAGTATTTGTATTGTGTTGTTTTATTGTGGTATTGATGATTGAACACTGATAATTTTACTGTGCACATGTGAGTTAGCCAAATTGAAAAGAAATGCACATTTAACACAACTTTGAACATTCTCCCCAAAATACTAGAAACATGCTCAACCCCCACCTCAATTTGGAAAAGCCAACACTGATAGAAATGTTCATTAGATTTATACTAAAACTCTCTAAACTTGCTATTTACATAAGTGTCTCATTCCAGGACTATGAATGAATAACTGCTGGTTTCGGTGTGAACAGTGAAGCATCATGTTGAGTTAAAGACAATGGAACAATGCCTCCCCTCCCCCACACTGTGGAGCTGAATTATTCACGCACGATTAACGGTCTCTACTCTACATAATAATAACTCAGATTTATATTGCACTTTTCTAAATACCCAAAGCGCTTTACATATATGTGCATGTGCATGATAAAGTTACAGCATTTTTTGCAAATGTATTGCACATTATGAAATTGAGTATGTACCAAGGAAGATACTGCAACAGATGGCATTTTGTTCGGCACACATTACCAATACAATAATTTCTAGTTAATATTAAAGGATAATCTCTTTAAATAACACATTTGGTGGCTCTTAAAAGAGCCGTTTTGGGGTTGTGACAGTGACAGATGAGTTTAAGCACGTTCTCCGCGGATACGACGGGCCAGCTGGATGTCTTTGGGCATGATGGTCACCCTCTTGGCGTGAATGGCACACAGGTTGGTGTCTTCAAACAGACCGACCAGATAAGCCTCGGACGACTCCTGGAGCGCCATGACGGCGGAGCTCTGGAAGCGCAGGTCGGTCTTGAAGTCCTGGGCGATCTCCCTCACCAGGCGCTGGAAGGGCAGCTTGCGGATCAGCAGCTCGGTGGATTTCTGGTAACGACGGATCTCCCTCAGAGCCACTGTACCGGGACGGTAACGGTGAGGCTTCTTCACGCCACCGGTCGCCGGCGCGCTCTTACGAGCTGCCTTGGTGGCGAGCTGCTTCCTGGGCGCTTTGCCGCCGGTGGACTTACGAGCTGTCTGCTTGGTTCTTGCCATGGTCTCTTCTAAAGAAGTTGAGAATAGAATAACTAAGCAGAGCAAACTGGTGCCTTTTATTAGCGCCTCGGAGACTCCGTCGTCCTCTGATTGGTCAGTGGCCAGGAACCTCCTTGTTTGGGGAGGTACCATGAATCACTGGCACCGATTGGAGGGGAACTCTTACACACGTCCTTCTGACTGGGACTGCTGTAATAGCTAATACTAGTATTTATTACATGGCTTGGTTGAATGCTTGATTCTGATTGGTCAATCGCTTAATTCAGCGGTGAGTTATCTCATGATAATGACCGCTCCGCTGTATAATGACCGCTGCCTAATCAAACCCTCTGAGCACCACCAGCTGCGCGGCTGCGCCCGCTTGATTTACTGCCGTTTCCAACATAACAGCCATGTAAACACACACACTACTGACACACAATGTAATTTACAGCTAAACATTGCTCTTAAAAATGTTTTTGAAAACATTTGAGCGAGAAATAGACGAAGCAGCTGGACCCGAAAATGGATTCTATTTGATCAACTCACTTCCTTGTTTTCCGACAGTGCTTCAGCCCTGCAGCTGGGCAGACGCAGCCAGCGCGAAGTTATGGAATACTTTTTTTGTTGTGTTTTGGATCAATGGATTAATTTATGTTAGTTAGCCATGTAATAAGCGGGATAATATCTGGCTAGGTGGTCATTGTCGGGATATAATTCACCTTCAGGGAGTGTAACCACCTCGGCTTCGCCTCGGTGGTTAAACTCCCTGTCGGTGAATTATCTCCCGACAATGACCACCTAGCCAGATATTATCCCTTACATAGTTTCCTTTCCACTACAAACCGAAAAAAAGAAAATACAATAGAACCCACCACTGCTCCATCTAAATCACGAAGACACTCACATTGGCTGTTTCAGATACTGTGGATAATTAAAGAAAATACATTTACAAATAAATTGCAATGTCTTGTCCCATACACACCACCCTATAATTTAAGGCACACTGACCATCCTTACTTTACAGTCCCCACAAGGATAAAAAGGGAAAGTGGGCGCCATGCCTTCACATGTAAAGCTCCATCTGACTGGAATGGCCTACCAAGTCCACTTAGATCAATGCATTTAAAGAACCAATCTTCATACACCTTCTAACACCGTGCTCATGTTTCTAATTCATGTACTCTTCTTGGCAGTTGTCTTTGTCTTTCTATAACAAGCATGTATATATGTTGATATGCATGTAACATCATATTTGTACCCTGCTTGTTTGATGCTGCCGTTTATTATCACATGTGCATGCTGGTACTGCATGTTTGTATTTATTGTGCAATGGGTATATTTTCTCCATTTGAACTTTGCTATTTAGGGTTGAAACAGTGGGGCGGGAGGAGCTATCTTTGGGAGAGCTTTTGTTTTGTTTTATCCTGTCTATGTATGGTTGTATTGTTTTGTCCTGCCTGTATGGTTGTACTGTTGTTTTGTACTATGTATCTATGTTGAGGACCCCCTCTAAAATGGGGCTCATCCTTTCAATAAAGGTATATAATTGCTCTATCTTGTATGACCTGGTGAAAATTACATTTTCTACAAGATAAATATAAGGGGACAGGACATCTCTTGTCTTAATACACAATTACCACTCATATTCCCAACATAATATGGTCAAACTTTGGACACAATGGTCCTCATTCACAACGGCGTTTACGGTCATAACGTTACGTAACGTGAGCGGAGCGTGAGCGGACAGGCATTTACGTGGATTCCCACATTACGTGGGAATTCATGAAGTTGAACGTGAACTTGACGGTGACGTTGTTTGGTCGGAAACTCCGCTATAAGCTGCGCCAGCTCAGAGGGTCGTGTACTGCTTGCGTAGATTTATTCAGAAGGCTTTAGTCTTCATGCTGACTCAATTAAAAGTCCCCAAACCTCAGATAAAATATGTAGGCATGTGTCAACATTGGTCAGCACATAAAAAAAATGATAGCTTATATAAAAGCCAAGTATCACTTGTATGCCTAAATGCAAGCATTCTAGAGGCAGGTTAGCCTAGAGTCCCATACAGAAACTGCCCCTGCAAGCCCGACACCTTTTTATTTATTTATTAGGATATTTCTAGCATGCGCAATTGCGCTGCTCACTTGACAGCTTTCTACTCGCAGTGCAACGCGTTGTGAGCTTGTAGATCGGCTCTCGCGGACTCGCGCTGCATGTTAAAAAACAAACTCACAATTATTATAAGAACATACACTTATCTGCATTCTGCACTGTACGAATCCAACGTTGTTTAGTGTAGTAATGCCTGCAGTAGGCCTATTGAAATTGTTTTGTTACGGAGCTCCTTTGAGTCACACTGTCGGTGTGTGTGTGTGGACAGTCCAATCTGGGTGAAATTCACATTGGAAAATGAATATAACGGCGAGCCTGGCCCGGACAGAACAGATTATTTCTATGGTTCACAGACATGCCGGTCTGACAGACAGACAGCAGTCACGAGGGCTAATTAGCCCTATACAAATATAGAAGTCCACATTATTGCATCAGCGCGTGCAATTCGGCCAGTCATAGTTTTAAGCCAGTGCACCTTAATTCATTATAATATGGGGAACTTATAGCTAGGCTGTAGGCTACTACATTGATCTCATCATGAGATCAATCAAGTTTGGTGCCAAATGTCCCGTGAATCATTTTAATATGACGACATCATGAAATGAACCTGCACTTAGATCTGACAAAGAGGAGGCTACCCGCCGTATATGGTTGAAAATTTAAATAGCTATAGGCCTATGTGCCTACGTGTCCATGATCAGAACAAATCCATTCTCCACATGCGGCATTCAGACAGATGACAGTGAGATGATATTAATCTATTCCCCGCATGAATCAATGCAGCTCTGATAAAAATATCGGATATATGTTTTACCTCTGCAAAGGTGTGAGTGAGCAATTGTTCAATAGAAAAGAAAAGGCTTTATAATATAATTGCCAAGTATACGCTAGCTTGCTGCCTTGGTCCCGAACTTAAATAAATAAATGGCCAAGCTGCATTTTATGCCGTAAGTCAGCTTGACATTGCTGCAGCGGTGCGGAGCAGCGTTCACCGTTTTGTAAGCTTGGGGAAATGATTTATATAGTTTAATGGTAGGCTATAGACAATATAAAGAATCACGCACAAATGTAATGGTATATGGATGTAAAAAAAGAGACTGCAGGTGGTGGTCGTCGCTCCGGCGCTTGACATGGTCAGATCATTTTCTTTTAATTTCCTAATATAGCCTAATTTCTTTCCAGCAATCATTTTTATTTTAATTTGTGAAGCCACTATACTGGAAAATATCATTATTTTGTTGCATTCCGTCAGGAGGACCTCTATTTCGTTTGAGCTGTAAGGCCTATAGTTCTTTTTTGTTTTTTTACTGCTGTCTGCTGAGTCATGCTTGACGCCTTTTATGGTGTGAAATGGGGCGTGGATCAATGCAAATGAAGTTATCCGCTGATTTTCCGATCATTTGGCACCCGCTCGCATTCACCTGCGTACCTCACAACATACACCTGCGTACCTGTGGTACACACCGCTCTTTGAATTGCACGGCAAAACAACGTTGCGTGATCGGACGGAATTTCCCGCATCTGTTTACGCTTCCGTTACGCTTCCTTTGTGAATGAGGACCATAGGTTTCACTTACACATAAGACACATGCAAGACACACTTGTGTCCTGTGTCTTCTGTGTGTTGTCCTCCTCAATTAATTTCCAATGGGAGTCACATGGGGCCTCATTCACAACGGCGTTTACGCTCATAACGTTACGTAACGTGAGCGGACCGTGAGCGGACTGGCATTTACGTGGATTCCCACATTACGTGGGAATTCATGAACTTGAACGTGAACTTTACGGTGACGTTGTTTGGTCGGAAACTCCGCTATAAGCTGCGCCAGCTCAGAGGGTCGTGTACTGCTTGCGTAGATTTATTCAGAAGGCTTTAGTCTTCATTCTGAATCAATTAAAAGTCCCCAAATCTCAGATAAAATATGTAGGCATGTGTCCAAAACATTGGTCAGCACATAAACAAATGATAGCTTATATAAAAGCCAAGTATCACTTGGATGCCTAAATGCATGCATTCTAGAGGCAGGTTAGCCTAGAGTCCCATACAGAAACTGCCCCTGCAAACCCGACACCTTTTTATTTATTTATTAGGATATTTCTAGCATGCGCGATTGCGCTGCACTTGACAGCTTTCTACTCGCAGTGCAACGCGTTGTGAGCTTGTAGATCGGCTCTCGCGGACTCGCGCTGCATGTTAAAAAACAAACTCACAATTATAATAAGAACATACACTTATCTGCATTCTGCACTGTACGAATTCATTGGAAAATGAATATAACGGTGCGGTGAGCCCGGCCCCGACACAACAGATTATTTATATGGTTCACATAGACAGACAGCAGTCACGAGGGCTAATTAGCCCTATAAAAAAATAGAAGTCCACATTATTGCATCAGCGCGTGCATGCAATTCGGCCAGTCATAGTTTTAAGCCAGTGCACCTTAATTAATTATAATATGGGGAACTTATAGCTAGGCTGTAGGCTATACTACATTGATGAGATCAATCAAGTTTGGTGCCAAATGTCCCGCGAAATTCGCGAATCATTTTAATATGACGACATCATCATAAATGAACCTGCACTTAGATCTGACAAAGAGGAGGCTACCCGCCGTATATGGTTGAAATTTTAAATAGCTATAGGCCTATGCCTACGTGTCCATGATCAGAACAAATCCATTCTCCACATGGCATTCAGACAGATGACAGTGAGATGATATTAATCTATTCCCCGCATGAATCAATGCAGCTCTGATAAAAATATCGGATATATGTTTTACCTCTGCAAAGGTGTGAGTGAGCAATTGTTCAATAGAAAAGAAAAGGCCTTATAATATAATTGCCAAGTATACGCTAGCTTGCTGCCTTGGTCCCGAACTTAAATAAATATGGCCAAGCTGCATTTTATGCCGTAAGTCAGCTTGACATTGCTGCAGCGGTGCGGAGCAGCGTTCACCGTTTTGTAAGCTTGGGAAAATGATTTATATAGTAAAATGGTAGGCTATAGACAATATAAAGAATCACGCACAAATGTAATGGTATATGGATGTAAAAAAAGAGACTGCAGGTGGTGGTCGTCGCTCCGGCGCTAGACATGGTCAGATCATTTTCTTTTAATTTCCTAATAATGCCTAATTTCTTTCCAGCAATCATTTTTATTTTAATTTGTGAAGCCACTATACTGGAAAATATCATTATTTTGTTGCATTCCGTCAGGAGGACCTCTATTTCGTTTGAGCTGTACGGCCTATAGAGCTCCGAAGTCTGACGTCACTTTCAGTAGAGGGCGTCAATCGCCAGGTTCATGTATTTGTTTATTTGCATTGAGATCCCCATCGGCGATTTTAGGTCGCTTCATATAAGAACTGTGTTTGAAAAATAAACCGATCATCCGGGCTTTACTGTCAGGGGGGTGGCTGTGTGTCGTTAATGATGTCCATTAATATTTGATACAGCCAGTGATGTATCTGGAAATCACAATTAACACTAATATAGCTTAAACAACTGTTTAGTGTAGTGAAAATGGAATTAATGTGGCCGCAGATGCCTAGAAACTACAAGGTGCATGGAAGCAATGTCGCTGCTAATATACGTCACGCCCAGCTGTCAACAGGCGCTGAGATTCCTCGTTGACGTAAACTCAGCTGGCAGTGACTCGACTGAGTCAACTGAATACATATATCAATAAAGACAAACTTAATAAACATGTCGGTTTCTGTTTTTGACATTATGTCATTTTTTAAAGAAGAAGAAAAAACCGTGAAGAGAGGGGAGAATCATTTCAAATCTGGCCATGTGGAGAAGTGCCTGTATGCAGACGGTCAGATAACTGGTATTGTCAAGGCCAGCATGCGCAATGTATTATATCACGTTTCGGTAAGTAGTTAAGTATAAATACATAAATATATAAATAAGATAGACATTCATTGATCCCCAGTGGCAAATTCACCTGCAAAAGCCACTTTCCTCAAATGCCCCACTGCCTTTGAGGGAAGATGCTTTTGTAGGTGAAATTATTCACAAATCATTAGTTGAAGGAAAATAATAATAAAATGTATCTAGGAACGACATAGGCTTACAGTTTATGAATATAAGTAGGCCTATGCATATCACCATATGAGAGCTGGTGTACACTTAAGCCCCATAGCCTATCTGTTGATATATCACTACTTTATTTATTAGCAACTGATAGGCCTACTGTACATATCATATAAGTGCAGATGGCTGACACATAAGGCTTAAGGATACAGATTATTTAATCTACCGGTATTGTATTCCACTCAATTCACTTCCATGTCTTTATTAATTTATGTATGTATTATTATCTTAGTCAATCATATTTCTTTCCTCTACCTGTAGGGCCTACCTATATACAGTAATGACCTGTGTTTCGCACAGTTTAAACTGTCAGTTGAATGCCACAGACAAAAAACTGTGTAAGTCCACACTATTGATCCATAATGTATAAATCATAGATAAGGGTTCAGGACAACGAGGCCTTTTCGTGGAGGTCAGAATGAAATTTGGACTTTTGTTTTTCGTCTGTGGTACTCAGTTGTTGCTCATTCTATTGCTGCACTACACTAATTAAATAAGGTACAGCCTTTGGAGTGATGCACTGAACATCTTCTTGCCACTTTCCAGGTCTCCATGGGGGGTGCAGGCATTGCATCCACACAGTGTGAATGCCCACGGGGGGATTTTAAGTGCAGCCATGCAGCAGCACTGGCCATCTTTGCAACACACAACATCGGTCCCACTGACCTGGAATGTAAGTGGAAAAAGCCACCTTGTGGTAAAGAAGTCAACTCTGCCCATAAGATGTACCATCGCGATAAGGAGTACTTGTCACTTCTCCGGGTCAGTGACAGAAGACAAGCGCCAGCAGTTGCGTGACCGATGGAGGGGAACCGGAAGATGTATTCCGTTAGGATTTGCCTTTTTTCCAGAGCCAGAAAAGCAGTCTTCCCCTATCTCCTGCTTAACTGTTCCGGAAATTGTGGCTCAGTGCGGCCACCTCGGACCAGCCGCCATCCTGTCCAGAATGCACTTGACAGAGGAACAGCAGAAGACCATTTTCACTATGACTGTTGGCCAAGCGGCTAACCAGGACTGGCATGACCAGCGCAAAGGGAGACTTACAGCCAGCAATTTTGGCTGTGTCCTCAAGGCAAAGCGGATCACCCCAAGCCTCCTGAAAAGGCTACGTGGGGAGTACAACCTTGCCGGTGTAAAGGCAGTGCAGCATGGAGTTGCCAATGAACAAGAAGGGATCAAGGCTTTTGAGAAAGAGACAGGTCAAAAGGTTGAGAAGTCTGGGATTTTCCTCAACACAAGCGGGATCCTTGGTGCCTCTCCTGATGGCCTTGTAGGCACTGATAGCCTCCTTGAGGTAAAATGTCCCTATCGAGAGAGGAACCTCACAGTCGAAGAGGCAGTTCAGAACAAGGATTTCTGTCTCCAGAGGGAAGGTGGGACATTTAGCCTTAAGAGAGCCCATGTCTACTGGCACCAGGTCCAAGGCCAGCTCCACTTATCTGGACGAACCACCTGCTATTTCGTTGTGTGGACAACCAAAGATGTGGTCATCATCCCGATCAATTGTGATGACTCTTGGAAGGATAACATCCAAGCTTTGGAGACCTTCTATCAAGTCCACATGCTCCCAAACCATGTCAGCAAATGATTTACCCATTTAGGACTGAGACCACACACACACCCCAGAATTAGATGTATTTGGCTGTGACCCCCCCCATCAGAAATGTTGTTCCAGGGACCCCCCCAGAATCAAAGATTTGAGTTAAAACGTTTGCTCTGAAAGAATATATATTCAAAGTTTTATGCCACATTTGATTTTCAAAAATAGCAGATCTACAAGCTCGTAGTGAGACACTATGAGCTTGTAGATCTGCTGTGTTTCAACAGCCGACGTTTAAAAGCTATAAGGTGACAGATGTGTTCCCGCCCTGAATGGGTTAAGCACAGATTTGACAAAGTGAGCCAAATGTCTCAGCATGGACTCAGGCTGGATGCTGCTGGATCGAGGCATCGGTCATAAACTTAAAATGTTTGATTGTATAGATGCCAGCATGTCAAATTGAAAATAAAGTTCTTCATCTTCTTTCTTTGCCAATTATTTACATGAAAAGGCTAGGCCAAATACATTTTTCGGATGAAGTCTGATTTAATTTTCTATTCTACAGTACTACAGCATGACCTTGCATAGAGATAAGAGCCCATGCACAAGGTGTGCCTATACATAGAGCACAAATAGCAGATCTACAAGCTCATAATGCATGTGCGCTTGTAGATCAGCTATTTTAGCTATGAATACAGTTTGACTTGAGATATTGACTTACTCACTGGTGCCGTGGTGCGTCTTGGGTACAAGAGTTTGAAAACCACTACATAGCAAATATGAAACGTGAAACAAGGCAGCGTAATAGAAGACACATTCCATGACTGTGCTAAATCAATTTATTAAAAAAGCACAACAGTTTCGATTCTCAGATGATTACAAATCATTTACCACACAAGTGAATCTCTAACCTCATTTATGAGAGGTTCCTGCAGGTTCACCAAGACGGCACAGACCTGAACCACCACATCAGCATAGCTACGAAGGTAGGGTGGAATGAAGTGGAGGATCGTGAAGTCTTTCAGACGTGCATTAGCTCGTTCAACGTGGATCCTATTTCTAGCTATGTTCTTTGTTAACAGGACCTCACTTTCGGTGAACTTTCCATTGTTTAGGAATGGTGGGATGTTGACTGAAACCCCCTCTGGCAGAATGTCAGAAATTAAAAAGCCTTTGTCTGCTAGAATTAAATCTCCAGATTTAAAATGACTAAGGATGCCAGACTCTTGGACTATGGCTTTATCAGAAACTGAACCTGGGAAAAGATTGCTACAATAGTAATGACACCATTTGGTGCAACTCCCAACAATAACTTGAAAGAGTGCATCCCTCTGTATGCAGAATAGGTCTGCTTCTGTTCGTCCATTTGATGAGGAGCAGCTATTTTAATGTCAGTGCAGTCGATTATCATCCTGCAGTTTTTGAACTTCTGAAATGAGGCAGGGAGGCTTAACTGATTCTTCTCTCTACTTGGCACTACACTCATGATGTCTTTAAAGAGAATCTCATGTAACACATGGATGAATGTGATTATTACATTGCTGACTGTACAAGTGCTGCAGTGGAACAACTGGGCAAGATGCAAATTAGTGTAGTTCTTTCGCAATTTCATCAGGGTCATGAAAACTTGGTCCTCCAGAGTGAGAACATCCACTTTCCATCCACTGAAATAAGCTATAGAGTCCTTGAACAGACCCACATAAAAAACAACATCGAGGAATATTGCTGGCAGTCCAGTCTCCATACGTAGGACGATATCTGGAACTTGAGAGGCAGAATACCTGTCCCTACAGTACTGTTGTTTATCTTTTAAAGTCTGTAGCTCCATCATCATCTCTTCTTGTTGAGCATCATCAATGATTTTCTGCAATCTTGTCCAATCCGCAGGAGGCATTTCGGCAGAGGTGCATGGACTTGCTGGTGGTTGTATTAGAGAGGCCAGAGAGAGAGAGAGATTTATGAACAGATTGAGGTGGATGTATATTTATTTTTTACAGACAAATGTAGATGGATGATGGTGAACATTAACAAAACATACCTAAGATGGATGGAACTGGAGGTGACATAGAAGTGCATGGAACTGGAGCCGTTTTATCGGCAGAGGTGCATGGATCTGCTGGAGGTTAGAGAGAGAGAGAGAGAGTTAGTCATGAAAAGATTGAGGTAGATGTACATTTACAGACAAATTGGATGATGGTGAACATTACAATTTAGGCATTTAGCAGACGCTCTTAATCCAGAGCGACTTACATTAAGCAATAACAAAAAGCATGGCATACATCACATATATAAAAAGTAGTTATCATGAGTAAACTAAGAACGTAACAGTGAAGTATCTATGTAAACTATACATACTATACTATATAATATATTATACATGTGTACTATAAAGTGCTATGACTACATAAAGTGCGATTCTAGAGCCGTCTACATAACAAGCTATAAGTCTGTTTAAAATACTATTTAAGTCTACATAATGTGCTATCTAAGGGGCTAGGCTAGGGCAAGTGCTACGGGCCATGGTGGAGTCTGAAGAGGTGGGTTTTCAGACTACGGCGGAAGATTGGGAGTGAGGCTGCAGTTCTGACTGTGATGGGAAGTGCATTCCATAGTTTTGGAGCCAGAAGGGAGAAGAGTTTGGGACGTGTGGAGCGTTGTCCCGGCGTTTTTAGTGAAGGTACCTCCAGCTTCCCTGCGTTGGCTGATCTGAGTGAGCGGGAGGGTTTGTACAAACATAACTAATGTACCTAAGATGGATGGAACTGGAGGTGACATTATGGCAGAAGTGCATGGAGCTTCAGGCAAGGCTTCATATGGAACCGTTGTATCGGCAGAGGTGGAGGTGCATGGATTTGCTGGAGGTTGCAGAGAGAGAGAGACACACAGACAGAATGAGAGACATTTACAGACAAATTGGATGATGGTGAATATTACAAACCGAACTAAAGTACCTAAGATGGATGGAACTTCAGGCAAGGCGTCACATGGAACTGTATCTGCAGAGGTGCATGCATTTGCTGGAGGTTGCAAAGAAAGGAGGGAGGGGGGGAGAGAGAGAGAGAGAGAGAGAGAGAGAGAGAGAGAGAGCATTAGTTATGAAAAGATTGAAGTTTGATTGAAATATTTTGTTTGCAGTTTGCAGAATTAAAGTACATTTCAAGCACAAACTCAATACAAAGACTGTTAACTGTGAGTGGACGACCCAATTAAGCATTACACTTGTTTACAAGAGGGTCCACCTTGTTCAATTCATCAAAACATTTAGAGACGTACAAATAGACACTCATAAGGGAGGTAAAAAGGGGGGGGGGGAAAGGGAAAAGAAAAATATACAGTGAGGGGAAAAGGGGGTGGGCGGTGGGGGGGGATTCAGATTTTACAGAGGCCAGTTTCGAATTGCAGCCATCTGTAGGTGCCCTTTGAGAGCGGTTTTGAAGGAGTCAAGGGATTTGCATGTCTTAATGACTGTTGGTAGGGCGTTCCACATTTTGGTGGCATAGGAGCGAAAATAATTTAGTCCCTTGTTTGTGCCGAATCTGGGTTGTACATGGTTCGTTGCACTTCCTCTGGTGTTGTGGACTTCGTTAACATTAAGGAAGTATCTAGACAGGTACATGGGTATCTTGGTGGTGTATCAAATCTTGTGGACCAGACCCATTGCAAGATCCTGTACTCTGTCGTCGACCCTAAGCCATTCCAGCCTGTCAAAGTGGGCAGGGGTGAGGTGGGTTCGGGGGGTGAGGCCAAGTAGGAGCCTGACCAGTTTGTTTTGGGAAGTCTGGAGCCTAGTTTTAAGGGCCTTTGAGGTGCTGCGGTACCAGGAGGTGCATGCATAGTCAAAGAAACCTTGTAAGAGGGCTCCTGTTAAGGTCTTCAAGGTGTTTTTGTTGACCAGTGAGGAGAACCTGTAAAGGAATCTTGTTCTTTGGTTGACTTTTGATTACGTTGGTGGCCATTTTATCACCGGAAAGATTAGCCTCCAGGATGGAACCTAGGTAGGTAATTTCATCTTTACGTGTGATAACATTGTCACCCACTCTAACCAAGAAGCCATTTGCCTTGCTGAGATTACTATTAGATCCAAAGAGAATGGATTCAGTGGATGTACATTTACAGACAAATTGGATGATGGTGAACATTACAAACATAACTAACGTACCTAAGATGGATGGAACTGGAGGTGACATTATGGCAGAAGTGCATGGAGCTTCAGGCAAGGCTTCACATGGAACTGGAGCGGTTGTATCGGCAGAGGTGCATGGATTTGCTGGAGGTTGCAGAGACAAACAGATACACAGAGAGACAGCTGATTGAGGTGGAGATATATTTAAAGACATGCGATGTATAAGTGAACATTAAGAACATGCACATCAGATGTATGAAAAAGAAATGGAGCCGACTTGCTGGAGGCTGCGTACCTGCAGAACAGGGCCTAAGCCTAACCATAGGGCCTTTACGGTTGTAAAACCATATAGGCCCTCTGGAGATGCCAGCAGGGAAATGGCAGCTGCACACACGCAAATCCTGGCTGGGCCTCCGGTCTTTCAGTCTTAAAAAAAAAGTAAATAAAAATGATGATATGGTAAGATGTTAGACATTTACTTAGAGACTATTAGGGCAGTCACAAGCATGGCATTTTACTTGACAATAAGAAACAATAGAAGACGCACATCCACTAACTGAACGCCAGGTGCTGGGCTGAAGTAAATAATATAAAAGAAAGTAAGGTCCGCAGTCCACACACTGGACTGAGCTCCAAAAGCCTAACGTTTTATCTTCTCACCACAGAGACATGACGCTTCTAGCCTCACGGCTCTTTATCAGACAATGAACAACACAAACAAGCACCTACATATACCTGACACTGCTGTGTCACATGACCAGACACAGCTGGTGCTCATAACACCGTCAATCATATTTAAATAAAGGTCATGTGACACAGCAATGGCAGGTATATGTAGGTGCTTGTTTATGATGTCCATTGTCTGATGAAGAGCCGTGAGGCTCGTCATGTCTCGTGGTGAGAAGATAAAACATTAAGCTTTTGGAGCTCAGTCCAGTGTGCAGACCTTACTTTCTTTTTTATTTTATTTGACAATGACACACAAATTCAAATTGTAATGGCTATTTTGTCAGCTCCAAACATTTCAACAAAACCCAATGATGCACCTTGAGTCAATAAACCAATAATCAAAATTGATCATTCTAAACAATATACAAAAAAGTTGAAATGGCTTCTACAAAAACTAACTATTTAATTGTAGTTTTGTCAATTAACATATGGAACATATACCATTTCTGATTTTCTGTTTTGCTTTGTAAACAAAGACAGATATGACAATAAATTGTCATATCTGAAAAATTACTATAGAAAAATGACAGTCCCAATAATCAAAATTGTGTAAAAACCTGCTTGAAAGTAATATTAACTAACATTTTGTGAAAATAAGATTAGATTAGTCTGGGATCATTCCATGATCAGGAAACGATAGACACACAAACTCAGCACCCACACATTCAACGGGTGTTTTATTGGTTGTGCACAAAAAGTGCAGTTTAATACAGTAAGTGGGATATCGTATATGTCTAATGCCCATTTCTAAATTAAATAAAATCAAAGTGTAAAAGCTCGGGGTGGACTATCAATACTTTTAAAGCACCGTTTGATGTTGTTTGTGTGGCGATAGCCAGGGCTACAGATCACCTCCCTGCTTCATTCCAGATGTTCAAAAACTGCAGGGTGATAATCGACCAAATGGTGTCATTTATTGTAGCAATCTTTTTCCAGGTTGTTTCTGATAAACTGTAAAGCTTTAAGCTACATATAAACACATATGTTGTGCATTGTCACTTCACTGACTTGGCAACAAAACCATTTACCCGTAACTTTGTTTTATCCTTACCGTATCTTCTCAATCCAACGGCGTCTCGTCCTCTTATTTTCAGGAAAACGGTAGAAAGTACAACCGTGGCACTGACCGCTTACATGGTCGCAATCTGGGACGAAGCACAGTACCATTGTGTTTTCTCATTTAGTTTGTTTGCAACGTTAAAACGGAGAGAGGAAACAAAGTCTGAGTCTTCTAGTAGTTGTAAATAAAACACACGCGCTAAGCGTGACGTATCTTGGGTGCGACGGGCAGCTGCAGCCAGTCACCCCGCCTACCCGGACATGTAGTCTCTGGGTTTTTTTACTCGTTTATAGCGCTTATTTTGTTACTCTTTGGGTATATTTGTACATTTCCACCTTCAGTCGATGCTTCATATCCATATGAGTGATAAAGCCGGGGTGATCGGTTTATTTTTCAAACACAGTTCTTATATGAAGCGACCTAAAATCGCCGATGGGGATCTCAATGCAAATAAACAAATACATGAACCTGGCGATTGACGCCCTCTACTGAAAGTGACGTCAGGACTTCGGAGCTCTATAGTTCTTTTTTGTTTTTTTTACTGCAGTCTGCTGAGTCATGCTTGACGCCTTTTATGGTGTGAAATGGGGCGTGGATCAATGCAAATTAAGTTGTCGGGTGATTTTCCGATCATTTGGCACCCGCTCGCATTCTTTATGACATACACCTGCGTACCTGTGGTACACACCGCTCTTTGAATTGCACGGCAAAACAACGTAGCGTGATCGGACGGAATTTCCCGCATCTGTATACGCTTCCGTTACGCTTCCGTTACACTCTGGCGTATTTCTCCTTTGTGAATGAGGACCATGGTCTCATGAGGCTTCATACACACATAAAGAACGAATGTTCTGTGCTCTGCCTGTGTTTCATGGCCACCCCAGTGCTTTTCCAATGGAAGTCACATGGTTTGACCAAACACTTGTTTGATTGGGGGGAAGGGGGCAATCAAACACAAGTGTTTGGTCAAACCACGTGATTTCCATTGGAAAAGCATTGGGCGGCCATGAAACACAGGCAGAGCACATAACATTCGTTCTTTGGCTTCACTCACACTGTCACAACAGAATGTTGTATAGCTGATGCATGAGACTTGTTGACTGTTGCAAGCTCGCAATTCATTTCCAATGTGAGTCACGTGGTTTGAAGAGACAAACGTGTTGTATGTATGTATACAACATACATACATACATCAGCTTGTAGGCAAAAATGTTGTATCAAACCATGTGACTTCCATTGGAAATGCATTGGGGCGGCCATGACACTTACATCTTGCTTACATCTAGCATCCAACAATGTTGTATGCTAGATGCGAAGATGTGAGTGAGGCCTAAGGCTAAGGCCTGAGGCCTCACTCACACCTATACATCTAGCATACAACAATGTTGCATGGGTTGACACAACATTTTTGTTGTGAGGCCTTAGGCTTCACTCACACCTGCACAACAATTTACAATTTAGGCATTTAGCAGACGCTCTTAATCCAGAGCGATTTACATTAGGCAAGAACAAAAGTATGGGAATACATCACATATATAAAAATGCATTTATCAAGAAACATGTGTAAGCTAAGAACGTAACTAGAACATATCTATATAATGACACTATACATATTAACTATACATATATACTATACTATGCTATACATATGTACTATGATGTGCTATGACTACATACAATGCAATTATTGTGCTGTCTACAGGGCATGCTACAAGTCAGTTTCAAATGCTATCTAAGTCTAAAAAGTGCTATCTAAGGGGGTAGGATAAGTGCTATGGGCCATGATGGAGTCTGAAAAGGTGGGTCTTCAGACTACGGCGGAAGATTGGGAGTGATACTGCAGTTCTGATTGCAACGGGGAGTGCATTCCACAGTTTTGGGGCCAGAAGGGAGAAGAGTTTGGGACGTGTGGAGCGTTGTCCCGACGTTTTTAGTGAGGGTACTTCCAGCTTTCCTGCGTTGGCTGATCTGAGTGCGTGGGAGGGTTTGTAGGGTTCAATCATGCTTGCAAGATATGGGGGAGCCATACCTTTGGTTGCTTTGAATGCCAGCATCAGAGTTTTGTATTCTGTGCGGGCAGCGACTGGGAGCCAGTGCAGGGAGCGGAGCAGGGGGGAGACATGTGAGAATTTTGGCTGGTTGAAGACCAGACGAGCTGCGGCATTTTGGATCAGTTGGAGAGGCTTAAGTGCACATGCCGGTAGGCCAGTAAGGAGCGAATTACAATAGTCAAGTTTTGACAAGACCGTTGTCTGGATTAGGAGCTGGGCTGATTCCTGGGTGAGGAACGGTCTAATTCGTTGTATGTTATTGTATAGCTGATGCATGAGACTTGTTTACTGATACAAGATCGCAATTCATTTCCAATGGGAGTCACATGGTTTGACACAACATTTTTGATGTATGAGGGGGAGGGGGACAGTCGAAACACAGCCGAAAGCCATACAACGAAAATGTTGTGTCAAACCATGTGACTTCCATTGGAAATGCATTGCGAGCTTGCATCAGTAAACAAGTCTCATGCACCAGCTATACAACAATCTGTGTCACAATGTGACCATGTGAGTGAAGCCTAAGTGTGTAACTGTTACACACAGAAGACAACCATGTAACAAGGTTGTGTTACACTGTAACACAACCTTGTTGAATGGTTGTCTTCTTCCCTCCCCCCATGCAACAAGGTTGTGTCTTCCAAACATGTGACTCCCATTGGAACTGCATTGAGGCAGCCATGACACACAGAACACAAGTGTGTCTTGCGTGTCAGACACAAGTGTGTCAGGTGTGAGTGAGGCCTAGTGCTTTTGCTGCACAGAAGTGATGATTGTGGGCCCTATTGTAAACAAGTGTAATGGGTTATGGTGTCGTCCACTCACAGTTAAGTTTTTGTAGTGAGTTGTACTGCAATTCTGCAAACTGTTAATACATCAATCAAAACTAAAATATGTCTTGCACTTGAATGTTATTGGCAGGCACTGAAATCCATGCAATTTTGACACTAAATGTAGGGTAAATGTACATAAAATGGCGGTATAATTATGCTTACTTACAAGAAGATAGTAGTCAGTTTAGGCAGTCAGTCAGCTGATGCTTCTTAATCTTATCTTATTTACATGTGGTCTGATTCAAGGTTCTTCACATTTCTCTCTCTATAAAGCAGTTGTACTGACATGTAACTTGTAGCAAAAAGCGCGCAAACTGCTGCATTTTATCTCACTAGCTCTGAGAGGCAGCACACACACTTTTCTGTGTTGTTGAAGATGTGTTGTCAAGAACCTCCCTCTTTGGGAGGAGTCAGAGTTTAAACTGGGAGGAACCGACCACACCACTAGCAGTGATTGGTGGGAAACTCATACACACTCAGCCCGCGCTCTCATCCGTCTCTATGATTGGCGTGTCGCACAACCCCACACAGAGTTGACTAAGCTGAACATATAAAAGATCTCGCACGTCTCTGTTCCATCACATTTCTTCGAGCTAATATTATTCTACAAATAAACCTACAAAATGAGTGGACGAGGCAAAACCGGAGGAAAGGCCAGAGCGAAGGCTAAGACCCGCTCATCCCGTGCCGGGCTCCAGTTCCCCGTGGGTCGTGTCCACAGGCTGCTCCGTAAAGGCAACTATGCCCATAGAGTCGGTGCCGGCGCCCCGGTCTATCTGGCGGCTGTCCTCGAATATCTGACCGCTGAGATCCTGGAGTTGGCTGGAAACGCTGCCCGTGACAACAAGAAGAGTCGTATCATCCCCCGTCACCTCCAGCTGGCCGTCCGCAACGACGAGGAGCTCAACAAACTGCTGGGTGGAGTGACCATCGCTCAGGGCGGTGTGCTGCCCAACATCCAGGCTGTTCTGCTGCCCAAGAAGACCGAGAAAGCCGCCAAGAAATAAACCTGCTTCATTTCACTGAACAAACCCCCACAAAGGCTCTTTTAAGAGCCACCCACTGTTTCTATATTAGAGTCATTTCCAATATCTTTAACGCACACTTTATATCAATTATGCTATTTAACTTCCTAGTTACTTCCACTAGTATTATATGTAAATAACTAATAGTTAAATGAGCCTATATACCTATTGTTATTGTCCCTCTACACATTGAGGTTATGAAGAAATTAGAATTATACTTTTTTTTTTTTTTATACTCATCTGTGCCATGTTTACAGCTGTTCTGACACCCACATTTCCCCATGATAGACATTTTAATGAAGTATTATTCATCCATCAGTATGTGTATATGGAATGATACATTTACATACTCAATGTATTTTTAACTTGTGGGTCATAATGTGTTAATTTTACATGATTGTTAGTGTAGTAGAGAATATGAAATCGACATTTTGACGAGCTTTTTTAAAGTTGTTCATACAAATTAACCAATCATTACAGTACTAAATGACATGCCTAGTTTTAGCATTGTTGTTCAGACTAGCGTCAGACGAATTAGAATTATACATTTTTGTATATCATGCATGACATGCTTATGATACCCACATTGCCCCATGATAGACCTTTTAATAAAGTCTTATATCATGTGTATCTGTATATATATATATATATATATATATATATATATATATACACACACATTAGCTCATATTTAGGTCATGTATTTTTCGCTTATGAATTGCACAGTACTTCATTAAAAAAGTGACATGCCAAGTTGTAACATAGTTATTCAGATTTGCGTCAGAAGACTGACCTAGACTAACGGGATTAGCAGAGTCTGTAATGGCAATTTGTTTATAATATGTGGATAAACCCCTTCTTGGAAAAGATGGGTGGTCCTTAAAAGGACCGTTGTGTTTAGAGCAGACAGAACAGTTTACTTGGAGCTGGTGTACTTGGTCACAGCCTTGGTGCCTTCGGACACGGCGTGCTTGGCCAGCTCACCGGGGAGAAGCAGGCGGACGGCGGTCTGAATCTCCCTGGATGTGATGGTGCGGCGCTTGTTGTAGTTAGCCAGTTTGGAGGCTTCACCGGCGATGCGCTCAAAGATGTCGTTGACGAAGGAGTTCATGATGCCCATGGCCTTGGAAGAGACACCGGTGTCAGGGTGGACCTGCTTCAGGACCTTGTAGATGTAGATGGCGTAGCTCTCCTTCCTGGACTTTCTGCGCTTCTTGCCGCCCTTCGCGGCGGTCTTGGTGACGGCTTTCTTGGAGCCCTTCTTGGGCGCTGGCTTTGCTACCGCTGGCTTTGCTACTTCAGGCATGTTTCTTTCTCAATGGACTAAAGAGAAGAAGTGAGTTGTGGCACGCGTTGCAGCAGTATTTATAGCAAGCCTATGCAAATTAAGTGTGCGACTCCCGCTATATGATTGGCTGATCTGATCCTGCCACACAGAGGGTGGTGTCTTGTCTTTGTTCCTGCATAATGTTTTCCCGCTCGTGCAACATGGTGAGGGGTTAATTAAGAATTTAAAGATATTTTGGGTATTAATATTGGGCTATTAGGCTACATTTCCCCATGACAAATGCCTATCTAGATGTTCATTAAGAGAGTGGCAATATTCCCATTATATTATAATATCATAATGAGTTAATGATTGTTATTAATTTATACAAATGCTGCTCTTCTGTGCTTATAAAGCCAAAATAGAGAGCTGGCAGTGGCCGGCTCACACAGGTGCGTGTGCGTGTGTGTGTGTGTGTGTGTGTGTGTGTGTGTGTGTGTGTGTGTGTGTGTGTGTGTGTGTGTGTGTGTGTGTGTGTGTGTGTGTGTGTGTGTGTGTGTGTGTGTGTGTGCGTGCGCGTGTGCGTGTGTGTGTGTGAGAGAGAGTGTGAGCGTGCGAGAGAGTGTGTGTGTGTGTGCGCACGTGCGTGTGTTCTTCCCCTGTTTATTCAAAACAATGAATTGTTATCCAGTTAAATATTCTGAGCATTTCAAAGTAAGATGATGATCAGCTGAGTGGGTCTCATCATGTCCTCTGGTCCCACCTGACAGAAACCTTCTGCTGAAACCAGGAACCAGAAACTATATTAATTAGCATGTTCTTTATTCCGTGAATCATTGAGTTTGTGGCTACAACTATTACACTCAGTCAGAGGTCTAGTGTATTATTAAGCACTTCATCTCTCGATATGTGGAAAGTTGAGTTGGCTCTGTAGGCTGCTTGTTCTGCTCTGATTTCCCTGTACAAAAACTGCCTAAATAGCCCAATTTGCTTCACTGTGTTGCATTGTCAGCTTGTAGATGCCCAGCTTTCAGACAAACAAAAGTTGAGGACGCAAAATTACATTACATTACATTTGTGATGATTAGATTGACCACGGAATGTTATGTATGATATGAGCGAGAGTGAGTGTGTGAAATGTTTTGTTTCTGTCCAATCTAAATAAATAGATTGGACAGGATACAAAAGTATGGTACAAGCTTAACAATAGTTTTACTTGTAAAAAAGGGTACGTACAATGATTTGCGTATAAAAATTGTTAAAAGCAGTGTTTGAGATACTACTTAAAATGGGGAGAAGTGGTTATTTCACAAAACACAAATCGCGCGAGTTCCAGACACACAGAAACGCAATCAGGGTGCCGGTGAACAAGTTTAACACGAAATCAGATCAAAACGAAATCGCGCATCCGTCGTCCTAGTAACGGCTGATGTTCCATTGTGGTCCTACACGGACCCCACACTACGTAGCTGTCCTCGTCAATGCCAATTTAAACAAAACATACCGATCTGATTCTCGTTTGGATTAAGAAGCGTCGGGGAGACGGACGGACACTCACATTGCGTTGTGGTTGCACACCCTTTAGCCCTGTGTTTTGTTGTTGTGATTGTTGTTGAGAAACAGGAAGACACTCGCCTTCTTCCTGTGACTGTCTATGTACAACAATTCGTTTTATAAATGCAACTATAAGTAAACATGTGTCACATACATTAACAATGCAGCCCATGTAATGCGTCAATATAAACGCATCGATGAAAGAAATACATACCGTAAATAAATGAACGTTTGTTTCTGACGGGGTTCGAACTCCTCCGTTTTTCGGCATAAAGTTTCCCAGTCATGGAACTACTACAGTGAGCCATTTTAGCCATAACATTTTGTAATGAAAATCAAATCATAGTTTATAAAAGCAGCCACCACAACTCAAAACGAACATGGGGAACTAGATTAACTTGAAATCTCATGAATCACACCGATTTCCAAAACGGCTGTTTAATAGGCCTACAGATTTGTTTCTAACGTCTCTCACCATCATCACCTATACGTTCACCTTATGGTCATTATGTTATAGGCCTACAGGCTACATAGAAATAGTAAATGCATGATATGTTAAATTAACAATCTGTTTATAACATGACCTAAATATGCCCAAAAGCCACATTAAACTGACCCAAGTCACGCCAGTCAATGTACGTGCTCCAAATTATCAAAGCTAATGGTGCTAATGTTTCACACACAATATTCAGCCCATTTAAAGCGTCAAAATAAACGCATCAACGGATGACTGAATAAATAAATAACTGTCAGCATCTCACAGGATTCGAACTCCTCCCAATGTCAAAAGGAGCACACCAGTCTGAAGCATAGCCCTGTGTGCCATTTGGGGCACTCCATCTATGAACAGTAGATAACTTATAGAGTACAAATCCAGTTAACACAACTCAAAACAACAGACATGGGACCTAGATTAACTTGAGAATGATGTCATTCATCACACTGATTTCCAATACGGCTGTTTAATACAGATTTCTTAATATCACCATCATCATATATTATTCATCATGTCATCCTGTATAGGCTACTTAGAAATAGTAAATATGAGCAGGTAGATTAACAGTTTGTTTATAACATGACCTATAGTGAGGGAGCTTTTCAGACACTTAGTGTCTGAAAAGCTCCCTCATTAATATACACTGACGTGACTTGACTTGACCAGACAATGTGCTACAAATGTAAGCTAATGTGTCACACACTAACCATTCAGCCCCAGTCATTTAAAGCATCAAAATAAATGCATCATGAATATGGTCTTCCTCATCACTGTAGGCCTACTATCATTTTTGTACAACCCAAAGGCTCTTTTCAGAGCCACCCACACTTTCTTTCAATATTTATTCAACTAAGTTTCATGATCAATGGGGCCGAACTACTTATATGTAACCCGTTCTCAACAGTGATATCAACGTGCATTATAGTAGTAATGGATGAATTCATGACAGAGGTGGCAGTGCATATTTAGGTGAGGCGACTTTGAGACAAGCTTAGTTATGGAGCCTCACACAGGACTCAAGTTAACATTATTGGGATATAACATAAAAGGAGTCAATCTAAATATGAAAGGTTGTGATTCTCTGGGTCAGGATGTATTTTTTCCCCCTAGCAATGCTGATTAATAGCACCAACATCACTTTAACCACTTGAACCATATTTTCAAATTATTTTAAGAATAGCAAGCAGATCTACAAGATCACAGAGTCGCAGTCTTGCAGTATTGTTATATGTCGAGCCTTTAGTGTGTGTGTAAACACAAACTTTGACTCCTAACACAAACATGAAATGCCATTGACAATGAATGGCCAGTTCTGAGTGTTTGTGTTAACACAAACATTGAAGACGAGGACATGTCTTCATGTGAAATTGTGATTGGTCAGAATGAGATGATGTAAAATAACGTATGATGATAGGGCACTTATCACTTCACACGGGTGTGATTTTTGTTTGCATTGTATTCTGTATTCTACTGTCATTTCACAAATATGCTTGGTGTTCTATGTGAAGCACATTTAATTGCCTTGTTGAAATAAAATTGGCTTAATGAGCCATGACAAAAAAAGTGTGATTATTACTTATCAAATTACTGCTGAACTAATAATAATTGCCTGTGAATGGGTGTCTGAGATAATTAATAGTAAGGAGCATGCACAGGTATCACGCACGCACACGCATACACACACAGTTTACTGACTTATTATAGCCTTCACACAATGCCACTCCAATAATATACAGTATTTGTATTGTGTTGTGTTTGTATTGTGATATGTATCTCCCATGAGTCTGAAATAAAGATTGAATATACACTGCATTAGTTCAACCCTCCCATAGTAACAATTTGAGGATTTTACTGTGCACATGTTGGACAAATTTAAAATAAATGCACATTTTAACACAACTTTGAACATTCCCCCCAACATACTAGAAAACATGCTCAGCCCCAACCTCAACTCATTCCAGGACTATGAAGTAACTGCTGGTTTTGGTGTGAACAGTGAAGCATAACACAAGCATTCAAAACAATGGAACAATGCATCCCCTCCCCCACAGGGTGGAGCTGAATTATTAACGCACTATTAACGGTCTCTACTCTAAAGTTACAGCATTTTTTGCAACTGTATTGCACACTATGAAATTGAGTATGTACCAAGGATAATTTACCAATATAAAGCGCACTTTAAGGGCATCGCTATTACGCTTCCTAGTTCAAATCATAAGACATACTTGTGTGTGTTGAATGTGTTCCCTGTCACAGTCTGACCATTATGTCTGCATTAACAGCACAGTGTGTGTTATTACTTAATTTATTTGTTCAGTTGTCATTTAAAGTAGGCCTAAGTAATACAATTACCCTACACTTCTGTGTAATAGGTAGTTTTATTTGTGGGCTCAATTGTCCCTGTAAACATGTGGGGGCTAAATATATTTATGGTAAATGTAAAATATCCACTGTTTTAATTGATCCTGTGTACCATGCTTACATCTATAGCAGCATGAGCATTTAAATCACAATGATAGATGTATTCACAACTTCGAAAATACAGCACCTTAATTAATGGTGGATGATAACATTGGCTGTACGTAGCTTTTAATTGAATCTATATGCACTTGAAATGTGAATCTACATGTTCACAAGCTCCTCTAAAGTTCATAAACATTAGACCCGATTTAAAGGAATCATTGTTGCTTATGAATTAAACAATGTCGATTACGTATTGCACAATGTATGCCTCTGATCACTGTATTCACATTCATGTCAGATGAAACTGGCTTAGCTGACAACACTCTAATATCCTTGTGTATAGTATTAGGATGAACTCTTTCTTGGAAAAGATGGGTGGTCCTTAAAAGGACCTTATTATGTAGATGGCGTAGCTCTCCTTCCTGCGCTTCTTGCCGCCCTTCGCAGCGGTCTTGGTGACGGCTTTCTTGGAGCCCTTCTTGGGCGCTGGTTTTGCTACTTCAGGCATGTTTCTCTCTCAGTGATTGAAGAAAAGAAGTGAACTGTGTTTCGGCGTTGCACCAGTATTTATACTAGCAAGGCTATGCAAATGAGGTGTGCGACTCCCAGCATATGATTGGCTTCTTCTGCCACTGCTCATGTGACCCACAGAGGGAGGAGACATTGATTGATTGATTGACAGTTTGTCAACAGTTTGCAGAATGACAGTACATTTCAAGCACAACTCAATACAAATAATGTTCTCCCATCCGTCTGATCTACTGTCGCTAAAATACAGACTAGGGTAAATGAGTAAATCTTCTATTCCACGCTCCAAATTTAATACAATTATAACCCACGTTCTAATCTCTCAATGCATTTATATAATCTAGTAGTCAGTCCACTAAAAGACTATTTGCTTGCCCTGAACCACTTTGTACCATTGCTGTGATGAGTGAGGTAATTTGACTTCAAGCAGACCTTGTTTGATTTAAATATGTATTAACAGTTTGCAGAATTACAGTATATTTCAACTCAATACAAAGACTGTTAACTGTGAGTGGACGACCCAATACAGCATTACACTTGTTTAATAGAGCGTCCACCTTGTTCAATTCATCAAAATATTTAGATACCTACCAATACCCCTTTATTATAGCCAGAGAACAGAACAGGAATTCATCATAAAGGAGGTAAAGAGGTAAAAAGGGGAAGACTAGCAGTAAGGGCGGTGGTAAAATGGAGCTGTTTTGTTAAAACTATTAAATGCCTGGTTCTAAATTGTAATACAGATGATCGAACGATAGAGCATTTGCTAGTAGACTGCCAGAGGTCATTTGTAAATGGTACCACATTGGCTTCTCAGACACTTTGCCATGCATATTTAGTCTCATGTTTGAAAACAAATCTAACCTATCTTGTCATATTTATTATGTACTATTTCTGAGCAGCCTGTATAACAATGACTATAGGCCAATGGTGAATTTAGGTGATGATGGTTGGATATATGCAACCAATCTGTAGGCTATTAAACATTCGTGTTGGAAATAAATGTGCCATGGTGAATGAGATCTCACCTTAATCTAGGTCCCATGTCCCATTTTTTTAATGGCTGCACGGTTTTATACTCTATCATTTGAATATGATTGCACAATATTGTTGCTAGGAATGGCGTCCTATATTATGCTCCAGGTCTAGGAAACGTTATGCTGCCAAAGGGAGGGGTTCGAATCCCGTCAGAAACAGACATTTATTTATTTATTCATTCAGTCATGTATTACTTTATTCATTCATTCATTTTGACGCATTACATGGGCTGCATGCTATACTCCAATGGCGATAGTTACATTTCTAAAGCATAGGCTATGTATTGTTGTTGGAGATACAGTCACAGGAAGGAGACGGGGTTGTCTTCCTGTTTAATGACAACAAAACATAGGCTACGGCTAAGGTCCACTTCCACAACGCAATAATGTGAGCGTCCGTCTGCCCAAGAATCGGATCGGATAACGGATTGGGTATGTTTTGGCATTGTGACAGGCATTATGTCGCATTATGTCGCCGTTAGAACATCAGCTCGTTGCTACGGCGACGGATGACGGATTTCGTCTTGATCTGATTTCGTCAAAAAATAACACACCGGCCCGATTCTGGCGAGCCACCCCGGGTCCGAACTGACCGTTACCGTGTGGCGGTCCCTCTACTGTACACACCCAAAATCACCATATATACAGTTAATAGTTCATTTTATAAATAGTTGCTATATATACTATTGTATTTAAAATATAATAGTCTGAATAAACTCTTTAAAGGAAATATGGGCGGCTCTTAAAAGAGCCTTTGGGTTGTAGGTAATCAAGTCAGCATCATTAACCTCCGAATCCGTACAGAGTGCGTCCCTGTCTCTTCAGAGCATAGACAACATCCATGGCGGTCACGGTCTTTCTCTTGGCGTGCTCGGTGTAGGTGACGGCGTCACGGATCACGTTCTCCAGGAACACCTTGAGGACACCGCGGGTCTCCTCGTAGATCAGACCGGAGATACGCTTCACTCCGCCACGGCGAGCCAGACGGCGGATAGCGGGCTTGGTGATTCCCTGGATGTTATCACGAAGCACCTTGCGATGGCGCTTGGCGCCTCCTTTTCCAAGACCTTTTCCTCCCTTTCCTCTTCCAGACATCGTTGCTTTAGTAGTAGTTCAAGAAGTGAATGATTTGAGAGCTTAGAGCCTTGCCTTTTTATGTGTGTTCTGAGGACGTAAGGGAGGACAGGCACATAGAGAGCTGCGTGGGCGTTGCCGACGTGCACCGCCCCCCCCGCCCCCCCCCCACACACACACACTCCTCCCCCGTGGTCACATCACCCATTTGTTTTTACAGTAATGTTGCTATTCAACTCTATAATCATATAATTTCTGTTAATTTGTGTAAATATTTTTGACACTCCAATATTGCTTTCACTGTTTCACTATTGGTGTTATTCCTTGGCATTATTCTTCTTCTTTTTAACTCCATAATAAAGTTGATTTTACATGTTGCTTCCTCTTGCCCCTCATGTGTACAGTGTATTTGGGTACTCATTACTCAGAAAAGCGCTACATACATTTGTAATATTATTCAATATTAAATATTATTATTATAATGCAAGAGACTGATACAATAATTTATATGTAAACCTCTGTAAAAACCCTTGGAAGGCATAAATAATAACATTCCATGACTTCATGGCTTATTTCCCCATGCTGTAGTCTCGATAATGTAGGCCTTTATGATTTGGAACTGTCATTGTCCACTATTTAATGTTGATTTGAACTTAACTGATTTATGGTTTAGCAAAATGATGTGTGAGAAAATGCTGGATTAGAACTGGCTTTATAATTGCGTGGTGTTTGATTTATAATACACATGTATAAACTGCCTGGTGCTCACATGATCACCATTATAGTGAGGATAGGAATCGGATACTCTTATAAAACAATGTGGTTGGCTCTTAAAAGAGCCTTTTTGTGGGTATAAATATGGAGCAGATTGTTTACTTCTTTTTGGGCGCTGCCTTCTTTGCTGCCTTGGGTTTGGCAACCTTCTTGGCTGGAGCTTTCTTGGCTGCTGCGGGCTTCTTGGCCACTTTCTTGGGGCTCTTGGCGGCCTTCTTCGGGCTTTTAGCTACTACTTTCTTGGCGACAGGCTTCTTGGCTTTCTTGGGCGATTTCTTGGCGGCTGCGGGCTTCTTTGCTACCACCTTCTTGGGCTTCTTAGCCGCTACGGGTTTCTTGGCTGCAGCGGGCTTCTTTGCTTTGACCGCTTTCTTAGCAGCAGGCTTCTTCACCTTCACCGCTTCAGCCTTGTTAATCTTGAAAGAGCCGGACGCGCCGGTTCCTTTGAGCTGGACCAGGGTGCCTTTAGTAACCAGGCTCTTGACGGCGGTCTTTACACGGACCTTGTTCTTCTCCACATCGTAGCCGCCAGCAGCCAGAGCCTTCTTGACCGCAGCCAGAGACACACCGCTCCGCTCCTTGGAGGCGGACACGGCCTCGACGACCAGCTCAGCGACGCTGGGGCCGGTGTTCTTGGGTCGGGGAGCTGCCTTCTTCTTGGCGGCCTTGGCCGGAGCTGGTGCTGGAGCGACTTCTGCCATTATTCTCTCGGATAGTAGGTTGCTGTTCCTCCTCTAAAGTAAACTCTCACAGAGTGATGCTGAACGCTCTGAAGGGGCTGGACTTAAACACCACATGAGAACCATGTAGACTCAACACACAGCAGCAGCTGTACTGTAGCTATCTTAATGTGACACTTTTGTGTTTTCTCCTCGATTAAAACAGCATATAACTATCTACTGGGTATATTATTTAATGCAACAAAGTGCCGACCAGTTAACACACATGTTCCTTTTTTACATTAATACATCTGAGATGAAAACGGCACTCTAGTTTTTAAGTTATATGCTAAAAACAACAACCTTCCACAGTCCAACACCAGCGTTCCTCTATCATTTGTCTTATAAAACATTATAAACTACGATAAATTAACAATGATACTCAAACTCGTCTTAGCAGACATGTATGGCGACGCAATAACATAAACTATACTTTTGTTTTGTCTTCCGTTTTTCTATAAACAGAAGGTTTTCTGACACAAGTAAACACACTCCAGTTGACAACAGCATGGTGGAGTTGATACCAACTTCCAATGACAGAGGTTGTAACACTCAAAAACGTATTGCTATCAAAATACAGAAAACGACATGTGTTTTCATCTTCAATCAACTGCAGGTACATTATGTATTTGGTTGTGGCACAAATAATTGGCATGAATTATTTTACTTAAACTGGCGTGCACAGTAGACTATATTTTTGTATTAATACAAAAGTATTTGTTGTAGTGTCACATTCTGGAACACATGAAAATGTATTTTATGGACACTACTTCATATGTATTCTTTTCAGAGCCACCCACACTTTCAATATTTATTCAGCTAAGTTTCATGATCAATGGGGCCAATAATTAACTACTTATATGTAACCCGTTATCAACAGTGATATCAAACATTATAGTAGCAATGGATGAATTCATGACAGAGGTGGCAGTGCTTATTTAGGTGAGGCGACTTTGAGACAAGCTTGGCTATGGTTATGGTTATGGAGCCTCACACAGGACTCAAGTTAACATTGATTAATGCAGTGATGTGCTAGAATCAAACTGTTTTCATTCTCTGGGTCAGGATGTATTTTTTTTCCCCTAGCAATGCTGATTAATAGCACAAACCACTTTTTCAAATTAGAGAATAGCAAGCAAATCTACAAGATCACAGTCACAGACAAACATGAGATGCCAGTGACAATGAATGATCAGTTCTGAGTGTTTGTGTTAACACAAACATTGAAGACGAGGACATAAATTGTGATTGGTCAGAATGAGATTATGTAAAATGAAGTATGATGATAAGAGCGCCCCTCACTTCACACAGGTGTGATTTTTGTTTGCATTGTTTTCAGTACTACTGATTTGTCATTTCACAAATATGTTTCCTTTGCCTGATGTTCTGTGTAAAGCACATTGGATTACCTTGTTGAAATAAAATTGGCTTTTCCTTTCATAGTAACCCCATTGTGTTAGAACAAAATGAGTGTGATTATTACTCAAATCAAATTACTGCTAAACTAATAATAGCCTGTGAATGGATGTCTGAGATAATAGTAAGGAGCACACAGTTTTACTGACTTATTATAGCCTTCACACAATGCCACTCCAATAATATACAGTATTTGTATTGTGTTGTTTTATTGTGGTATTGATGAATGAACACTGATAATTGTACTGTACACATGTGAGTTAGCCAAATTGAAAAGAAATGCACATTTAACACAACTTTGAACATTCTCCCCAAAAATACTAGAAACATGCTCAACCCCCACCTCAACTTTGAAAAGCCAACACTGATAGAAATGTTCATTAGATTTATACTAACACTCTCTAAACTTGCTTTGTACAGAAGTCTCATTCCAGGACTATGAATGAATAACTGCTGGTTTTGGTGTTAACAGTGAAGCATCCTGTTGGGTTAAACACAATGGAACAATGCCTCCCCCACACTGTGGAGCTGAATTATTCACGCACTATTAAGGTCTATACCTTGTAGAATGTACATGATCAATTTACAGCATATTTTGTTTGCAAATGTTTTGCACACACTGAAATAGAGTATGTAACAAGGAAGATAATGCAACACATTACCAAATGCAATAAAATAATTTCTGTAGTTTTGTCTCATTGTCAGTTTAAAGTGCATAAGTAGTAAATATCGAAGGATAGCTCTTTAAAAAACACATTTGGTGGCTCTGAAAAGAGCCGTTTTGGGGTTGTGACAGTGACAGATGAGTTTAAGCACGTTCTCCGCGGATACGACGGGCCAGCTGGATGTCTTTGGGCATGATGGTCACCCTCTTGGCGTGGATGGCGCACAGGTTGGTGTCTTCAAACAGACCGACCAGATAAGCCTCGGCCGACTCCTGGAGAGCCATGACGGCGGAGCTCTGGAAGCGCAGGTCAGTCTTGAAGTCCTGGGCGATCTCCCTCACTAGGCGCTGGAAGGGCAGCTTGCGGATCAGCAGCTCGGTGGATTTTTGGTAACGACGGATCTCCCTCAGAGCCACTGTACCGGGACGGTAACGGTGAGGCTTCTTCACTCCGCCGGTCGCCGGCGCGCTCTTACGAGCTGCCTTGGTGGCGAGCTGCTTCCTGGGGGCTTTGCCGCCGGTGGACTTGCGAGCTGTCTGCTTGGTTCTTGCCATGGTCTCTTCTAAAGAAGTTGAGAATAGAATAGCTTGGCAGAGAAAACTGGTGCCTTTTATTAGCGCCTCGGATACGCCGTCGTCCTCTGATTGGTCAGTGTTCTGGAACCTCCTTGATTGGGGCGGTACCATGCATCACTGGTACCGATTGGAGGGGACCTCTTACACACATCTGACTAGTTTCTGCTTTTTATATATACTTTATTGAAAATTATTCAGGGTTTTTACAATATATACATGTATTACATTAAAGTACAAAAATATATCAAGGCATTTCAAAGCTTTTTTTTTACAAGGTTAATAAGTGCCATGGTGTCAGTTTCTTTTTGTTTTAGTCCAGAGATCTGTCTTTTCAGTTCAGTTTGTATCTGTTTAAATACCACCTCTCCTCCTTTTCTTTTTCTTTTTTTACAGTATAAGTCATTTTAATGAATAATGTTAAGATTATTACACAGCCCAACAAAAATCAGGGATGGAAAATGAACAATGTAATCTCTTCAGCACAGCAGTAAACAACTCAACACTCCTTAACATTACAGAGAAGTTGTTAAAAGGAAGTATGACAAATATCTATCATTGGTGTATCTATACACCAATGTTACTCCTGAAATAAATGTCAAGTTTTCCTCATTTCCAAACTATTGAAAGTATGTCGTATTACAACTTTCTAACCATTGTCATGTAAAAAGCATTTAGTTCAAATTAATGTAGACCATACATTGCAGCAATCCAACTAACCCAAAGAAAGCATTTTACATAAGCAGGGCATCTTACGGTCATAATAATGATAATGCTCAAGTGCATTATACCAACATTCTTACAAAGTAAAACTGGATAAATGGACAGCAAGAAAGCAATATGCAAGCCGCAAATATTCATGAGCATGAGCTGATCATCCATTAGCATGAATTAATTTAAACTAGCACACATGGCAAACAAACCATCTTTCACAATACTCTACTTTTCTTAGTTCTGGGCAAACTTGCAATTACATAAAGTAATTTTTGGTTTGAAATTAAACCCCTTTATGTCATTAATGAGCTGATTTGAATAGAAAACCCAGTAGAAGATCCAACACCCAGGTATTTTACCATGTCAGTTTTTAGTATAGATTAACATTAAGAGTTCCTTTAATTTAAAATAACCTTTTGGCCTTTAAATCTGGAGAGCATTTTGGTCAAATATGAGTGATGTGACCAACAGAATAAGATTATTTTTGAGACAGGGACAGGGAAAATCTATAGCTGATGTATATAGGTTAAACATACTAGTTTCCACTACAAACCGAATAAAGAAAATACAATAGAACCCACCACTGCTCCACCTAAATCACAAAGACACTCACATTGGCTGCAATGTATTTGTAAATGTATTTTCTTTAATTATCCACAGCATCTGAAACAATTTCTTGTCCCATACACACCATCCTATAGTTTAAGGCACACTGACCATCCTTATTTTACAGTCCCCACAACTACACAGTCCTTCAAATTAAAAGCTCCATCTGACTGGAATGACCTACCAAGTCCACTTAGATCAATCACTTCCTTCAATGTATTTAAATAATCAATCTTCATACACCTTCTAACACCATGCTCATGTTTATAATTAATGTACTCTTCTTGGCAGTTGTCTTTGTCTTTCTATAACAAGCATGTATATATGTTGATATGCATGTAACATCATATTTGTACCCTGCTTGTTTGATGCTGCAGTGTATTATCACCCTGCTTGTTTGATGCTGCCGTTTATTATCACCCTGCTTGTTTGATGCTGCCGTTTATTATCACCCTGCTTGTTTGATGCTGCAGTGTATTATCACCCTGCTTGTTTGATGCTGCAGTTTATTATCACCCTGCTTGTTTGATGCTGCAGTGTATTATCACCCTGCTTGTTTGATGCTGCCGTTTATTATCACCCTGCTTGTTTGATGCTGCAGTGTATTATCACCCTGCTTGTTTGATGCTGCCGTTTATTATCACCCTGCTTGTTTGATGCTGCAGTGTATTATCACCCTGCTTGTTTGATGCTGCAGTGTATTATCACATGTGCATGCTGGTACTGCATGTTTGTATTTATTGTGCAATGGGTATATTTTCTCCATATGAACTTTGCTATTTAGGGTTGAAACAGTGGGGCGGGAGCGGCTCTCTTTGGGAGAGCTTTTGTTCTGTCCTGTTTGTATGTATGGTTGTACTGCTGTATTGTACTATGTATCTGTGTTGAGGACCCCCTCTAAAATTAGACACCTCAAGGGGCTCATCCTTTCAATAAAAGGTATATAATTGCTGTGTCTTGTATGACACGGTGGAAATAAACATTTCTACAAGATAAATATAAGGGGACAGGACATCACTGTGAGTGTAGTCCACTCAGTTAACATTTGTTGTATTGAGTTGTACTTGAAATGTACTGTAATTCAGCATACTGTTAATACACCAATCAAAACTAAAATGTGCCTTGCACTTGAATATTATCGGCAGGCAATGAAATCCATGCAATGTGACACTAAATGTAGATATGTACATACAATGGCGTATAATTATGCTTAATTACAAGAATAAGTTTAGGCAGTCAGTCAGCTGAGGCTTCTTAATCTTATTTAGGTGCGGTCTGCTTGGTTCTTGACATGTATCTCTCTGTAAAGCAGTTGTACTGACATGTAACTTGGAGCAAACTGCTGCATTTTATCTCACTAGCTCTGTAACAGGCACAGTTGTCTGTGTTGTTGAAGATGTGTGTCAGGAACCTCCCTCTTTGCCCATACTATGCCCATAGAGTCGGTGCCGGCGCCCCGGTCTATCTGGCGGCTGTCCTCGAGTATCTGACCGCTGAGATCCTGGAGTTGGCTGGAAACGCTGCCCGTGACAACAAGAAGAGTCGTATCATCCCCCGTCACCTCCAGCTGGCCGTCCGCAACGATGAGGAGCTCAACAAACTGCTGGGTGGAGTGACCATCGCTCAGGGCGGTGTGCTGCCCAACATCCAGGCTGTTCTGCTGCCCAAGAAGACCGAGAAAGCCGCCAAGAAATAAATCTACTGAATAAACCCCCACAAAGGCTCTTTTAAGAGCCACCCACTGTTTCTATATTAAGAGTCCTTTCCAATATATTTAACGCACACTATATATCAATCATGCTATTTAACTTCCTAGTTACTTCCCATAGTATTGTATGTAAATAACTAATAGTTAAATGAGCCTATATACCTATTGTCCCTCTACACATTGAGGTTATGAAGAAATTAAAATTATACTTTTTTTTATACTCATCTGTGCCATGCTTGCAGCTGTTCTGTCACCCACATTTTCCCCATGAGACCTTTTAATGAAGTCTTATTCATCCATCAGTATGTGTATATGGAATGAAACCTTTACATACTCAATGTATGTTTAACTTGTGGGTCATGTGTTAATTTTACACGATTGTTAGTGTAGTGGAGAATATGAAATCGACATTTTGACAAGCTTTTTTAAAGTTGTTCATACAAATTAACCAATCATTACAGTAGAACAAATGACATGCCTAGTTTTAGCATTGTTATTCAGACTAGCATCAGACGAATTAAAATTATACATTTTGGTATATAATGCATGACATGCTTGCAGCTGTTATGATACCCACATTACCCCATGATAGACCTTTTAATAAAGTCTTATTCTATCATGTGTATCTGTATATATATATATATATATATATATATATATGGAGTGATACATTTGCTCTTATTTAGGTCATGTATTTTTTTTTGTCGCTTATGAATTGCACAGTACTTCATTAAAAAAGGTTACATGCCTAGTTTTAGCATCGTTATTCAGATTAGCGTCAGAAGACTGACCTGGACTAACGGGATTAGCCGACAGTCTGTAATGGCCATTTGTTTAGAATGTGGATAAACCCTTTCTTGGAAAAGATGGGTGGTCCTTAAAAGGACCGTTGTGTTTAGAGCAGACAGAACAGTTTACTTGGAGCTGGTGTACTTGGTCACAGCCTTGGTGCCTTCAGACACGGCGTGCTTGGCCAGCTCACCGGGGAGCAGCAGGCGGACGGCGGTCTGAATCTCCCTGGATGTGATGGTGCGGCGCTTGTTGTAGTTAGCCAGTTTGGAGGCTTCACCGGCGATGCGCTCAAAGATGTCGTTGACGAAGGAGTTCATGATGCCCATGGCCTTGGAAGAGACACCGGTGTCGGGGTGGACCTGCTTCAGGACCTTGTAGATGTAAATGGCGTAGCTCTCCTTCCTGGACTTTCTGCGCTTCTTGCCGCCCTTCGCGGCGGTCTTGGTGACGGCTTTCTTGGAGCCCTTCTTGGGCGCTGGCTTTGCTACTGGCTTTGCTACTTCAGGCATGTTTCTTTCTCAATGGACTAAAGAGAAGAAGTGTGTTGTTGTGGCCGGCGTTGCACCAGTATTTATAGCAAGCCTATGCAAATTAAGTGTGCGACTCCCACTATATGATTGGCTTCTTCTGCCACTGCTCATGTGACCCAAAGAGGGAGGGGACTCACACTGTCTTTGATTCTGCATTGATTGATTGATTTAAATATGTATTAACAGTTTTCAGAATTACAGTACATTTCAAGCATAAATCAATACAAATAATGTTCTCCCATCCACCTGATCTACCTTAAAATACAGACTAGGGTAAATGAGCAAATCTTCTATTCCACGCTCCAAATTAAATACAATTATAAAGTTCTAATCTCTCAAAGCATTTATATAATCTAGTAGTCAGTCCACTACTGTTTGCTGGCCCTGAACCACTTCGTACCATTGCTGTGATGAGTGACTTCAAGCAGACCTAAAGCTGTGTTTGTTTGTTAGATTGATTGAAGTATGTATTAAGAGTTTGCAGAATTACAGTACATTTCAAGCACAACTCAATACAAAGACTGTTAACTGTGAGTGGACGACCCAATACAGCATTACACTTAAGTTTACTAGAGCGTCCACCTTGTTCAATTCATCAAAATATTTAGATACGTACAAATAGACACTTCTATTATAGCCAGAGAACAGAACAGGAATGTAAAAAACAGGGAGGTAAAAAAAAAATATATATATATGTAACGGTTGTGTACCCGTCCCGTCATGCAACACACACACAGAGGCACTGGGTTGGGTGTTGTGGTTCTTTTACTGAGGTAGCTGCAAATGAGTGGTTCATAAGCACAAACATATTTTGGTTAGCTCCTCCACTGGTTGTGACGTCACAGCAGATAGCTAGTCAGACTGTGTAGTACAGAACATCTTAAATACTACTTTACATTTTACATTAAATGCATTCAGATGTCTTTTTACAATGGTAACAGTATTCTTGTGATCGTATAGTGGTTTTAACTGGGTCTTAACATTAATGCTTTACAATGAATTCAAATACAATATCTTTTTAACTTGCTTTTAACCTACAACATCCTTTTTATATAGAAATGAAACAGAAATACAAGACGGTAGCCAAAATGAATTAATAAACTGCATACCAGCACCCTCTGGTGGTACACAGAATATACAGCAGCCACCACGTTTAGGTGCGATGCGCATTATTCTAAAATGGCGTCCACGGTCCACAATACAATATGAACTTTGAACTTGTAAACATCTCTGACTTAATACAAAACATAGTGCAACAACATTTACCTGCAAATGAGTGGTTCATAAGCACAAACATATTTTGGTTAGCTCCTCCACTGGTTGTGACGTCTATAGGAAAGATAACATTGTCTTCAGTATCAAAATAAATAGTACAACCAACGTGAGCAACAAACACAAAGCGAAAATACACTGGGATAGCATCTTCAAAGTTGTTACATGACTGTGTATCATACAGCAAATCTCACGTTAGCTTTTGTGTACTTTATAATACTTTTTCAGAGGAGCACCAGACAATTCACACTCACCACAGCAGATAGCTAGTCAGACGGCACTGTTCTTTTGGCAAATCTAGTGAGCAAATATAAGACTTCCGGTGGACGATCTCTTCAAAATAAGAGTACCCTCTAGAGTATTGAAAAAAAGTTTAATTTGCACATTAAAACTACAAATGAAGCATTTAAATGATGCTATATGATGCTATAAGACACACATTATGTTTCTGTGTAAAAATAAGTAATTAAAAAGTTATCTAAATGGATAAATGCTATTCACTGGAGTGCATGGACTTTATAAAGTGGACACTGGACAAATCCCTGCTATGTATCGACTAGTGTGACATACGCACATGTCCGTGGAGACCTCCTCTACAACACCACACTGTCCGCTAAGCAGCAGAGGTGTAAAACAAAAATTGGCACGCCATACAGCGAGGTGAAACATAAAAAAATGTCCCATTTCCAGACTAAAGTCAACTAAAGTGGACACTGGACAAAAATCCCTGCTATGTATCGACTAGTGTGACATACGCACATGTCTGTGAAGACCTCCTCTACAACACCACACTGTCCGCTAAGCAGCAGAGGTGTAAAACAAAAATTGGCACGCCATACAGCGAGGTGAAACATAAAAAAATGTCCCATTTCCAGACTAAAGTCAACTAAAGTGGACACTGGACAAAAATCCCTGCTATGTATCGACTAGTGTGACATACGCACATGTCCGTGGAGACCTCCTCTACAACACCACACTGTCCGCTAAGCAGCAGAGGTGTAAAACAAAAATTGGCACGCCATACAGTGAGGTGAAACATAAAAAAATGTCCCATTTCCAGACTAAAGTCAACTAAAGTGGACACTGGACAAAAATCCCTGCTATGTATCGACTAGTGTGACATATGCACATGTCCGGGGAGACCTCCTCTACAACACCACACTGTCCGCTAAGCAGCAGAGGTGTAAAACAAAAATTGGCACGCCATACAGCGAGGTGAAACATAAAAAAATGTCCCATTTCCAGACTAAAGTCAACTAAAGTGGACACTGGACAAAAATCCCTGCTATGTATCGACTAGTGTGACATACGCACATGTCCGGGGAGACCTCCTCTACAACACCACACTGTCCGCTAAGCAGCAGAGGTGTAAAACAAAAATTGGCACGCCATACAGCGAGGTGAAAATAAAAAAATGTCCCATTTCCAGACTAAAGTCAACTAAAGTGGACATTGGACAAAAATCCCTGCTATGTATCGACTAGTGTGACATACGCACATGTCCGTGGAGACCTCCTCTACAACACCACACTGTCCGCTAAGCAGCAGAGGTGTAAAACAAAAATTGGCACGCCATACAGCGAGGTGAAAGGTCAAAAACCTTCCCATTTCCATATACTATTGCAAATTCCTGTCTCTGTGCCTCTGATTTGTGGCTTTGTTTTGTCTGGCACACTTGCTGAGCTTTGGTTTTGTAAGAACATCTTTGAATGTGGGGATGGCCGGTGTTGATAAGAGCCCCTAAGTTGTTTTGGCAATTTTCGTTTTTTGTTCCAATTTTCTACAGGTGCTGGGCTTACGCACTGTACCTGTGTTGTTCTGTATGCTGCTTTGTCACAGAAATCTATGGCTGACTGGTTGTAAAATAAGCGTATTTGCTGTACACATTCGTCCAGTCTGTGTTTCTCATTTCGTAAAAGCAACACTTTGGTGTTTTTGAATGTGGCCTCAGAAATAGCTGTGCTTTTCTTACTCAGGTTTATTTGTGCAGCATAGGCTCCAGAGAATCTCTGCAAATCACCTGAGAGGAGATCTGACCATATTGGAATAGTTGAAAGCATCTTGAACAGCTTGTTTAAAATCAGTTCCCCATGGTAGGTATTTTCACCTGTGTCATTGGTGGTTTTCATTGCTTTATTGGCTTCAGTCCTTACTGTTTCAAAATGTTTTTTGAAGGGAGATGTACTTTCACTGACATCCTCAAAATCACCAAAGAAGTCATGATCAACCACAGTGTCATATGGACTGTCTTGTCGATCATTTCCTTCCTGTGGCAGATTCTGCGTCTCAGACTTGAAGTTGTCAAGACTGGCTTGCACCACACTGGAGTTCCTTTTGCTACCAAGTACAATACAAGCAGCGTGTACTATTGTACTTGCTTGTTAATGTTAATGGTCGATCTACATAGTACTTCACAGTAATAGTACTACCATTACCATTCATGCAGACATTAGTGTTCCAACACCAGTAATTACAATGTCTGTTGTTACATTTTTGTTTTACACCTCTGCTGCTTAGCGGACAGTGTGGTGTTGTAGAGGAGGTCTCCCCGGACATGTGCATATGTCACACTAGTCGATACATAGCAGGGATTTTTGTCCAGTGTCCACTTTAGTTAACTTTAGTCTGGAAATGGGATAGTTTTTGACCTTTCACCTCGCTGTATGGCGTGCCAATTTTTGTTTTACACCTCTGCTGCTTAGCGGACAGTGTGGTGTTGTAGAGGAGGTCTCCCCGGACATGTGCATATGTCACACTAGTCGATACATAACAGGGATTTTTGTCCAGTGTCCACTTTAGTTGACTTTAGTCTGGAAATGGGACATCTTTTTATGATTCACCTCGCTGTATGGCGTGCCAATTTTTGTTTTACACCTCTGCTGCTTAGCGGACAGTGTGGTGTTGTAGAGGAGGTCTCCACGGACATGTGCGTATGTCACACTAGTCGATACATAGCAGGGATTTTTGTCCAGTGTCCACTTTAGTTGACTTTAGTCTGGAAATGGGATATTTTTGTATCTTTCACCTCGCTGTATGGTGTGCCAATTTAATTTTTACACCTCTGCTGCTTAGCGGACAGTGTGGTGTTGTAGAGGAGGTCTCCCCGGACATGTGCATATGTCACACTAGTCGATACATAGCAGGGATTTTTGTCCAGTGTCCACTTTAGTTGACTTTAGTCTGGAAATGGGACATTTTTTATGTTTCACCTCGCTGTATGGCGTGCCAATTTTTGTTTTACACCTCTGCTGCTTAGCGGACAGTGTGGTGTTGTAGAGGAGGTCTTCACGGACATGTGCGTATGTCACACTAGTCGATACATAGCAGGGATTTTTGTCCAGTGTCCACTTTAGTTGACTTTAGTCAAGAAATGGGATTTTTTTTTATGTTTCACCTCGCTGTATGGCGTGCCAATTTTTGTTTTACACCTCTGCTGCTTAGCGGACAGTGTGGTGTTGTAGAGGAGGTCTCCCCGGACATGTGCGTATGTCACACTAGTCGATACATAGCAGGGATTTTTGTCCAGTGTCCACTTTAGTTGACTTTAGTCTGGAAATGGGATGTTTTTTGACCTTTCACCTCGCTGTATGGTGTGCCAATTACGTTTTTACACCTCTGGTGCTTAGCGGACAGTGTGGTGTTGTAGAGGAGGTCTCCCCGGACATGTGCGTATGTCACACTAGTCGATACATAGCAGGGATTTTTGTCCAGTGTCCACTTTATAAAGTCCATGCACTCCAGTGAATGGACTTGGGCACTCCAGTGCATGGACTTGGGCATTTATCCATTTAGATAACTTTTTTACGTTATTTAATTACTTATTTTTACACAGAAACATAATGTGTGTCTTCACAATAACTGTAATGTAATAACAATACTAATAATGTAATGTAATAATTATTTAATTAACCACGCTTTTATTCTGAAAGCAACCGGATGTCTTAAATTTGCTAGCTCTCTGGCAGGAAGTTCTAGATTTGCCAAAAGAACGGAGCCTAGTCAGACTGTGGGGAATTTCCGTTTCCGGTCACATTTATAGGCTACCAGTAGGGGGCACCAAACAACCACTCACACAGGAGGATAAACTATAGACATATATTAGCAGGAATTTCACTACAATAAACAGAGTATTTCTTCTACCCGTTACATATACACACACACACACACACACACACACACACACACACACACACACACACACACACACACACACACACAGAGGGGGGAAAGGGAGTGAATTGTAAATTGGTGGGGAAAGTAGCTCATAGTTCTACATGTTATATCCTAAAATGAATCAGGGAACATTAATTGATAATGGGCAAGTTGGTGTGAATGTGAACTATTATAGTACATATGTAGAAGAAGACAGTCAGATAAAGGACCAGAACCACAGGATAATGAAGAATCTGTTCTACAAAGGAGAGAGTGCTTTTTCTCTCCCCATAGAGCATAAACAGACGTTGAATACTTAGACTAGAAAATACTCAGGCAAAAATACGGAGCATGAAGTCAACAGCAGAGACAGGCAGATGAAGGTTCCGGAGTTCCATTTTATTTGCAGAGAGTACAAGACATCATTCACAGCCATGGGCCTGGCCCACCCGCCTCACGGCGTGTGAGCCACTGAACTAACTGTAACAAACATTTTCAGTAGACCTTATACAACTCAAACACAGAGACAACAAAGGGAAGAATGCAAAGGTGATCTCAGGTTACCCTACCCCCTTCGTCCCAAATTGTCCCCATATATGGTCACCAGGAAGCCCAGTGCTAGGAGGCACAGTAGGTGTCCTAACATGCAAGCCTACCAAGCGACACCCAACCATTTGTTAGTGGTCATCAAGCCACTGGCTATTCTGAGATTCCTAGCCACTGTGTCCTGACTTGTTTGCCCTGCTGGAAGACAATGTAATGTCACACTACACTAAACAGTTGTTTAAGCTATCTTAGTGTTAATTGTGATTTCCAGATACATCAGACCTCCCTTTGAGGCAACCATGCCTCATAAAAACGAATATGGAAACACAATTGACCCTCGTCCTCCCTTTGGCACTGACTGGAACATTAAAAATATGACACAAAGAGATCAACAATTACAGTAGAATTCAAAAATGGCTTACAAACTTCTAGGCATTCAAATCACATAACTCGTTACCAGTGTTCTCATTCCATTACAGTATTATCATCGGTGTGCTTATAGAACTCACTTCTGTGTTCAATTTAATTTCAGGCTAAAACATTACATAGGAAATACAATGAATAAAAATAAGTAAGTAAGTAAATAGTAAAAAATACATTCCAGCCCGAAAACCACAGTAAGAATCTCTCTTACACACTAACAACTTCTCTGTACTGTAATCAACACTTTTAACCTTTACATAACTCAAAACATGATCATTGGCATAAATGATAACCCGTAAACATATATCTGACATTTAAACACAATACACCGTCGCTGTATCCAACCCCTTTTGCTTCACTCCAAAGCACCCAATTATTGAATACAAAGTGTGTTACAGTTCTTCAAACTTTACATCTGATGCTCTTAGCATCAGTTAATGTTAAGGATAAATTTTACCATAGTCATTCATAAAATGATTCATTTTTGTTTAGTTAACTCATCTTTTTAGGACATGCAGAAATCATCTATAATTATTTCAACACTCTAGATTCCCCAAGGCTCGTACAAATAACAGCACTGTTACCACCGACGACCATAAACACTACCCCCTTCCCATTTAAAAGAGCTGTATGTTTTTCCAGATCTCGTGCATGCTACTATTATTCACTTACGTTAAAATCCTAGAGTAATTTATATAACTTTAGAGTTTTCCCCACATGTCATAGCAGAAATACTTTCGTTGACTTTTCCCATTCACAAATTTATTCGAACAAAAATAAGAACGTTATGCACAATTAGGATGATTAATACTTATGCGTACGACAGGAGCGCTGTCTTTCGCCTGACAAAGAGACATCTAACTAATTGTACTCCGGTAAATATTTCTATTCAGCTCCAAATCTCCCTTAGGCATATCATCCCCATTAAGCCAACTTCTCTAATTAAATACCTGACACATAAAATCAACACACATGCCCATTATATGTTGAACTAGACAAACGTAAACATACATTTGGAATCAAATGGAACGATATCCATCTGATATAATAGAATCTTCTGTAACGTTTCTTCTCCTTTTGTCTCACCTTCGTCAGTGTCCATCAGTCAGCGCACACGGGCCAAACGAGGTTTGTGATGCAGTACACTTATGCACCGCATGGCATAGGCCGCTCTGTTGTCGAGAGTTGCCCTTTGTCCGAAAACTTTCATTCTGATCCGAATTCACTTTCATCACCTCCTCCCTTTCAGTCATGATAATACAACATGACTAAAAAACGAGAAAGTGATTCAGTGTCATCACAGGAGCCTGTAGGCTTCTGCGAGGCAGAAACTCGTGACTCGCCGCGTTGCGAGCTTGTAGATCAGCCGCCTCTGTCGAGCCGCTGAATGGAACGAAGCCACGACGCCTCGCCGCCGGCGCCTGTCGAGTCGAGACGCGCCGTGAAGAGTCAATGAAGCGGCCATCGCCTCCCTTGGACCGCAGACCGCCGATGAACGCCCTCGGGCCGGGGCACGCTGTGCTCCGTAGCACCCCTCTCCCCGCCGTCCAGCCGCCGAGCATCGCCTCTGGTCACGATCGCCGAGAGCATCACGCCGTTGCCCATCGCCGCTCCTCGGTGCAGGCCGCCTCCGTCGTGGTGGTGATGAATGAAACCCCCCCCACCGCGCCGGGCAGGCCGTCGCCATTGTCTCGCTGGTTCGACTGCAGTGCGCATAGCGCCGTCGTCGTCGCCGTTCCCCTCCGTCCAAAAAATTGCCGACCGAAATACCTATTAGACTGAATTGTCAACTGTCCACTGGCTCTCTCGCCTGACGCAAAAATGCACCAACACGACCGAGCTCGGCACCACTTTGAAGAATCTGTTCTACAAAGGAGAGAGTGCTTTTTCTCTCCCCATAGAGCATAAACAGACGTTGAATACTTAGACTAGAAAATACTCAGGCAAAAATACGGAGCATGAAGTCAACAGCAGAGACAGGCAGATGAAGGTTCCGGAGTTCCATTTTATTTGCAGAGAGTACAAGACATCATTCACAGCCATGGGCCTGGCCCACCCGCCTCACGGCGTGTGAGCCACTGAACTAACTGTAACAAACATTTTCAGTAGACCTTATACAACTCAAACACAGAGACAACAAAGGGAAGAATGCAAAGGTGATCTCAGGTTACCCTACCCCCTTCGTCCCAAATTGTCCCCATATATGGTCACCAGGAAGCCCAGTGCTAGGAGGCACAGTAGGTGTCCTAACATGCAAGCCTACCAAGCGACACCCAACCATTTGTTAGTGGTCATCAAGCCACTGGCTATTCTGAGATTCCTAGCCACTGTGTCCTGACTTGTTTGCCCTGCTGGAAGACAATGTAATGTCACACTACACTAAACAGTTGTTTAAGCTATCTTAGTGTTAATTGTGATTTCCAGATACATCAATAATAAACAGGAATGTTGACTTGGCGGTTTAAGTTTATGATTGCAAATATTGATGCAGTAGTCCATGAATAATTGTTTGATACGGCAAAAAGCTCATCTATGTTTACTTAAAAGGGAATCAACTCTGTAGAGAAAACGTGGGCGGCTCTTAAAAGAGCCTTTGGGTTGTTGGTAGATCAAGTCAGCATCATTAACCTCCGAATCCGTACAGAGTGCGTCCCTGTCTCTTCAAAGCATAGACAACATCCATGGCGGTCACGGTCTTTCTCTTTGCGTGCTCGGTGTAGGTGACGGCGTCACGGATCACGTTCTCCAGGAACACCTTGAGGACACCGCGGGTCTCCTCGTAGATCAGACCGGAGATACGCTTCACTCCGCCACGGCGAGCCAGACGGCGGATAGCGGGCTTGGTGATTCCCTGGATGTTATCACGAAGCACCTTGCGATGGCGCTTGGCGCCTCCTTTTCCAAGACCTTTTCCTCCCTTACCTCTTCCAGACATTGTTGCTTTAGCAGTAGTTCAAGAAGTGAATGATTTGAGAGCTCAGAGCCTTGCCTTTTTATTTGTGTTCTGAGGACGTAAGGGAGGACAGGCACAGAGAGAGCTGCGTGGGCGTTGCCGATGTGCACCCCCCCACACACACAAATACTCCTCCCCCTTGGAGACATCACACATTTGTTTTTACAGTAATGTTGCTATTCAACTCTATAATCATATAATTTCTGTTAATTTGTGTAAATATTTTTGCCACTCCAATATTGCTTTCCCTGTTTTTATTGGTTTTATTTCTTGGCATTATTCTTCTTCTTTTTAACTTCCTAATAAAGTTGATTTTACATGTTGCTTCTTCTTGCCCCTCATGTGTAAAATGTATTTGGGTACTCACTACTCAGAAAAGCGCTACATAAGTTTGTTTGCTTTTATTATTATAATTGCAAGAGACCGATACAATAATGTATATGTAAATATTTGTAAAAACCCTTGGAAGGCATAAATAATAACATTACATGACTTCACGACTTATTTCCCCATGCTGCAGTCTCGATAATGTAGGCCTTTATGATTTGGAACTATATGTCATTGTCCACTACTCAATGTTGATTTGAAAATGTGAGAAATGCTGGATTAGAACTGGCTTTATAATTGCGTGTGGACTTCTAATACACAGGCATAAACTGCCTGGTGCTCACAAGATCAGCATGGATAGGATACTCTTATAAAACAATGTGGTTGGCTCTTAAAAGAGCCTTTGTGGGTATAAATATGCAGCAGACGGTTTACTTCTTTTTGGGCGCTGCCTTGGGTTTGGCAACCTTCTTGGCTGGAGCTTTCTTGGCTGCTGCGGGCTTCTTGGCTGCTGCGGGCTTCTTAGCCACTTTCTTGGGGCTCTTGGTGGCCTTCTTCGGGCTTTTAGCTACTACTTTCTTCGCGACAGGCTTCTTGGCTTTCTTGGGTGATTTCTTGGCGGCTGCGGTCTTCTTCGCTACCGCCTTCTTGGGCTTCTTAGCCGCTACGGGTTTCTTGGCTGCAGCGGGTTTCTTTGCTTTGACTGCTTTCTTAGCAGCAGGCTTCTTCACCTTCACCGCTTCGGTCTTGTTAATCTTGAAAGAGCCGGATGCGCCGGTGCCTTTGAGCTGGACCAGGGTGCCTTTAGTAACCAGGCTCTTGACGGCGGTCTTCACGCGGGCCTTGTTCTTCTCCACATCGTAGCCTCCGGCAGCCAGAGCTTTCTTGACCGCAGCGAGAGACACACCGCTCCGCTCCTTGGAGGCGGACACGGCCTCGACGACCAGCTCAGCGACGCTGGGGCCGGTGTTCTTGGGTCGGGGAGCTGCCTTCTTCTTGGCGGCCTTGGCCGGAGCTGGTGCTGGTGCTGGAGCGACTTCTGCCATTATTCTCTCGGATAGTAGGTTGCTGTTCCTCCTCTAAAGTAAACTCTCACAGAGTGATGCTGAACGCTCTGAAGGGGCTGGACTTAAACACCACATGAGAACCATGTAGACTCAACACACAGCAGCAGCTGTACTGTAGCTATCTTAATGTGACACTTTTGTGTTTTCTCCTCGATTCAAACATCATATAACTATCTACTGGATATATTATTTAATGCAACAAAGAGCTGACCAGTTAACACACATGTTCCTTTTTTACATTAATACATCTGAGATGAAAACGGAACTCTAGTTTTTAAGTTATATGCTAAAATCATCACCCTTCCACAGTCCAACAACAGCGTTCCTCTATCATTTGTCTTATAAAACATTATAAACTACGATAAATTAACAATGATACTCAAACGTCTTAGCAGACATGTATGGCGACGCAATAACATAAACTATACTTTTGTTTTGTCTTCCGTATTTCTATAAACAGAAGGTTTTCTGACACAAGTAAACACACTCCAGTTGACAACAGCATGGTGGAGTTGATACCAACTTCCAATGACAGAGGTTGTAACACTTGGTCAATTTGTGGTCAAAAACATATTGCTATCAAAATACAGAAATGTGTTTTCATCTTCAATCAACTGCAGGTACATTATGTATTTGGTTATGGCACACATACACTTTCACACTCCTTCCATGCATTACCACTAACAATAATGTGATGATGTAGGGCCTTGTAGGCAGACAAATGTGACTTTGGAACATGATGTTGTATATTGGCATGAATTATTTTACTTAAACTGGTGTGCACAGTAGACTATACTTTTGTATTAATACAAAAGTATTTGTTGTAGTGTCACATTATGGACAACATGAAGAGTATAACTACTTCATATGTATTATTTTCAGAGCCACCCACACTTTCAATATTTATTCAGCTATGTTTCATGATCAATGAGGCCCATAATTAACTACTTATATGTAACCCGTTCTCAACAGTGATATCAAACATTATAGTAGTAATGGATGAATTCATGACAGAGGTGGCAGTGCATATTTAAGTGAGGTGACTTTGAGACGACAAGCTTGGTTATGGTTATGGAGCCTCACACAGGACTCAAGTTAACATTGATTAATGCAGTGATGTGCTAGAATCAAACTGTTTTCATTATCCAGTATTGCATGTGTCAGTTCAACATAAAACGAGTAAATCTAAATCTGAAAGGTTGTGATTCTCTGGGTCAGGATGTACTTTTTTCCCCCTAGCAATGCTGATTAATAGCACAAACCACTTTAACCACTTTTTCAAATGAGAGAATAGCAGATCTACAAGATCACACAGAGTCACAGACAAACATGAGATGCCATTGACAATGAATGACCAGTTCTGAGTGTTTGTGTTAACACAAACATTGAAGACGATGACATAAGTTGTGATTGGTCAGAATGAGATGATGTCAAATTAAGTATAATGATAAGGCCCCTCACTTCACACGGGTGTGATTTTGGTTTGCATTGTATTCAGTATTCTACTGTCATTTCACAAATAGTATTTGTATAAATCTTGGAATTTATTTGGATGGCAAGAACTCTGTATTTTTAGGTGAAGACTCAAGAGTGGTCATACAGGCTGCCGTGCCCTTACTCTGGCAGAGAATGGGAGGGGGACGGAGACGTGCATGACATGATCTTACAAACAACTAGTTTTAAAGTACAAATTAATATGATATTGAATATGTTATGTCCTATAACATTGAATTAATTATTCAATTAATTGGGGAGCTCTTGTGAAATGGAGCTAAAGCTGTATTGAATGAATGTATGTGTAAAACTGTAAAGAGACATGAAATTGAAACTGATGATAATTGAACACAAACCTTTGTACAATTAGGGGGGATGTGTTATGGGTTTTGACCATATAGACATAATTGTGCAAGCTTGGTGTTCAAGAGATGTATTGATAATCATAAACAAATTCATATACTTCTATCTGTGTGAGAGAGAGGCTGTATAGTCCAAGTCAACATCTGGACTTTATTAAATGACCACTTCACCACTTTTCAACATCTCTTCATATAATTGGTCCTCACTAATTCATGATAAAACACCACCATTTTCCCCTACTCAGTCTGTGTCTCATGGGAGGGCTTTGGGCAGTTCGGACACCCGTCCACCAGTGACATCATCATTAGGCAGATTTTGTTTTAAACAAGTTTTGTTTTAAAATATATTTAGATTTGTATTATCGTGAGAACGATGGCTTCAACTTTTGCATTGCAACTTTTCTGGAAAAGAAAGCCTGCCGTTTCTATTAGCTTGGATTCACCATCGATGATGTCACTGGTGGACGGGTTTCTGAACTGCCCACAGCCTTCCTATGAGACACAGACTGAGTAGAACAAAATGGTGGTATTTTATCATGAACATTAGTTAGGACCAATTATAGGAAGAGAAGTTGAAAAGTGGTGAAGTGGTCCTTTAAGAACAAGAATGTCTGGGAATACGACCAACAACCCTAACCCATGGAGCATTGTGTAATCTGGTGCAACTAAGCAGCGTGATATGGTGTACTAGCCCTTTGCTACAGAGAGTCTGGTAAACACAGTGTACTAGCCCTTTAGTTAGGCTACAGAGAGTCTGGTAAACACAGTGTACTAGCCCTTTAGTTAGGCTACAGAGAGTCTGGTAAACACAGTGTACTAACCCTTTAGTTGGGCTACAGAGAGTATGGTAAACACAGTGTACTAGCCCTTTAGTTAGGCTACAGAGAGTCTGGTAAACACAGTGTACTAGCCCTTTAGTTAGGCTACAGAGAGTCTGGTAAACACAGTGTACTAGCCCTTTAGTTAGGCTACAGAGAGTATGGTAAACACAGTGTACTAGCCCTTTAGTTAGGCTACAGAGAGTCTGGTAAACACAGTGTACTAGCCCTTTAGTTAGGCTACAGAGAGTCTGGTAAACACATATTTTGGCTTTAAGGAAACGTTGGAGTTACGCAACTTTCCAGAAAGATCGATATGTAACTCAAGAATATGAAGTTGGGACCAGGAGAGAGGGAGAGAGAAGAGGAGAGGAGAGAGAGGAGAGAGAGGGAGAGAGAGGGGTGGAGGAGAGAGGGAGAGAAGAGGAGAGGAGAGAGAGAGGAGTGGAGAGAGAGGGAGAGAAGAGGAGAGGAGAGAGAGAGGGAGAGAGAGGAGTGGAGGAGAGAGGGAGAGAGAGGAGTGGAGAGAGAGGGAGAGAGAGGAGTGGAGAGAGAGGGAGAGAAGAGGAGAGGAGAGAGGGAGAGAGAGGAGTGGAGAGAGAGGGAGAGAAGAGGAGAGGAGAGAGAGGGAGAGAGAGGGAGAGAAGAGGAGAGGAGAGATAGGGAGAGAGAGGAGTGGAGGAGAGAGGGAGAGAGAGGAGTGGAGAGAGAGGGAGAGAGAGGAGTGGAGGAGAGAGGGAGAGAGAGGAGCAGACAGACAGCCCTCTGTCTGTCTGTCTGCTCACCCTACAGCCCTCTGTCTGTCTGTCTGCTCACCCTACAGCCCTCTGTCTGTCTGTCTGCTCACCCTACAGCCCTCTGTCTGTCTGTCTGCTCACCCTACAGCCCTCTGTCTGTCTGTCTGCTCACCATACAGCCCTCTGTCTGTCTGTCTGCTCACCCTACAGCCCTCTGTCTGTCTGTCTGCTCACCCTACAGCCCTCTGTCTGTCTGTCTGCTCACCCTACAGCCCTCTGTCTGTCTGCTCACCCTACAGCCCTCTGTCTGTCTGTCTGCTCACCCTACAGCCCTCTGCCTGTCTGTCTGCTCACCCTACAGCCCTCTGTCTGTCTGTCTGTCTGCTCACCCTACAGCCCTCTGTCTGTCTGTCTGTCTGCTCACCATACAGCCCTCTGTCTGTCTGTCTGCTCACCCTACAGCCCTCTGTCTGTCTGTCTGCTCACCCTACAGCCCTCTGTCTGTCTGTCTGCTCACCCTACAGCCCTCTGTCTGTCTGTCTGCTCACCATACAGCCCTCTGTCTGTCTGTCTGCTCACCCTACAGCCCTCTCTCTCTCTGTCTGTTTTTAAAATGGAAAATGTCTTACCTTTAAGAAAAGAGCAGACTCAGCGTGTGGTGGAGACGACTTTACTTGATAAAGACTGACTCTGCTAAATTATCTCTCTCTCTGTGTGTGTGTTCTGAAACCCCTCCTCTTACGAATGTGGGAAGTCTCTCTCTCTCTCTCTCTCTCTCTCTCTCTCTCTATCTCTGTCTCTCTCTCTCTCTCTCTCTCTCTCTCTCTCTCTCTCTCTCTCTCTCTGTCTCTCTCTCTGTCTCTCTCTCTCTCTCCAAACCCACCCCTTTTCCCCCTTCGCTGTATATGTTTTTTTTCTTCCCTTTTTACCTCCTCTATGATGATTTCCTGTTTTTGGCTGTATAGAAGTGTATATTTATACGTCTCTAAATGTTATGATGAATTGAAGTGTGAGTGAGTGCTTAATCATGGTTTGTCAAAAGTAACAGTTTTTGCATTGACCTGTGCTTTTGTTTGAAATGTACCCAATACTGTGCAATAACAATCAATCTAGAGCGATGTTTAAATGGTATCCTTTGTGAATAAAGGCCGTCCAAAATACCATACCATTTCAAAACTGCATGCATGTAAACACGACAAACATTTGACAAGGATGTTAAAACGTGGGTCCATTTGGTTACAGATGAGCTAGATGTACACACTGATAGCAAATTATGGATATCCTTCTGTTGTGTCTGATTACAAATACATTCTAGTTTAAACAACCAATACATTGTATATATTTATACAGGTATATTGATACCTGTATAGTTTGAAGTCCTGCCGGTGATGGATAGGAGACGGCCAGAGAGACGCCACTGGTTCACAGATGGTGTATAGGCTGAGCACCTGTCAATCAATCAATCAACCAATCAATCAATTTACAAGGACCATCATGGGAGGCATACTTTGGTTCGACATATCATTGGTTCGAAGGAGCACTGGTCCGAGGTGCGTTAAGGGTTGGGAGAGGGTTAAATTGGCCCTTTTTGAAACTAGCTCCTCGCCACTCACCCTACACACTTCCACTTGGTTTGAGCATAGATATATAAATAATAGAGACAGCACTGGGATTCCAATCCCATCCAGTGGCGTCTCTATGATTGATATATCTATGCTCAAACCAAGTGGAAGTGTGTAGGGTGAGTGGCAAGGAGCTAGTTTCAAAAAGGGGGTTAGGGTTAGGTTTAGGTGTGCTGCCCCGTGGGAGGTTAGGGTTAGGGTGAGGGTTTAGGTGTGCTGCCCCGTGGGAGGTTAGGGTTAGGGTGAGTGTTTAGGTGTGCTGCCCCGTGGGAGGTTAGGGTTAGGGTGAGGGTTTAGGTGTGCTGCCCTGTGGGAGGTTAGGGTGAGGGTGAGGGTTTAGGTGTGCTGCCCTGTGGGAGGTTAGGGTTAGGGTGAGGGTTTAGGTGTGCTGCCCCGTGGGAGGTTAGGGTGAGGGTTTAGGTGTGCTGCCCCGTGGGAGGTTAGGGTTAGGGTGAGTGTTTAGGTGTGCTGCCCCGTGGGAGGTTAGGGTTAGGGTGAGGGTTTAGGTGTGCTGCCCCGTGGGAGGTTAGGGTGAGGGTTTAGGTGTGCTGCCCCGTGGGAGGTTAGGGTTAGGGTGAGGGTTTAGGTGTGCTGCCCTGTGGGAGGTTAGGGTGAGGGTGAGGGTTTAGGTGTGCTGCCCTGTGGGAGGTTAGGGTTAGGGTGAGGGTTTAGGTGTGCTGCCCCGTGGGAGGTTAGGGTTAGGGTGAGGGTTTAGGTGTGCTGCCCCGTGGGGGGTTAGGGTTAGGGTGAGGGTTTAGGTGTGCTAGCATTCTTGCTAGCAATCCTACCTGCTTTCTCTGCACCATTTAAGGCCGTTTTCCAAATGTGAAAATGTTAAAAGACCAATATTATTATGACGAAAACAAGATGGCAAGACAGCTAAAACAAGTAGAATAAAGTTTACCTTCAGAAAAAGCGTTGTTCATGGCTTCTAAATGTAGGTCTGTTAACATGTAGGCTACTGTCTATGGCCTCACTCACACCTATACATCTAGCATACAACAATGGTACATGGTAGATGTAAACAAAGGGTAAGTGTCATGGCCGCCCCAATGCATTTCCAATGGAAGTCACATGGTTTGACACAACATTTTTGTTGTACGGCTTTCGGCTGTGTTTCGACTGCCCCCCCCCCCCCCCCCAACAAAAATGTTGTGTCAAACCATGTGACTCCCATTGGAAATTAATTGCGAGCTTGCAACAGTAAACAAGTCTCATGCATCAGCTATACAACATTCTGTTGTGACAGTGTGAGTGAAGCCTATGGAGTGACGTCACGTTATCACCACTAGCTCTGGAAAAGGGGCGGGGAAAAGGCTGTGAGACAGGTCTATAAGGGCCTCTCTCGGCCCCACCCTTCTCCCATTGTTACTTGCGCAAGCAGAGCGCGCAAGTACTAGTTCCGCCCGACGACGCGTATGCACCGTCCCAGCAAATGACGTAATGACTATATTGTGCCTGAAACGGCAGTGGTGCCAGACTACATACATGTATACATAGGAGCATTACCTCTAATCCTCCCGACACTAAAACATATCGTCATTACGTCACCATCGAAAACCAATTACACTCTGGCATTGGGACCTTTAATCCACATCTTTATTACGTCATCATTGAGAGCTAGTCATCATTGAGAGCTAGCATATGACGCCAGTTATACCCTGACGACATATGCTGGGACGGTGCATACGCATCAAAAGTAACCACAGTATACCGCTAATCAACTTACAAATTACATATACATATACATAGAGGCATTTCCTGTAATCCACCCGACATTGATCGAGATATACGTCACCATCGAAGGCATTGGGTCCTTTAATCCACATCTTTATTACGTCATCATTGAGAGCTAGTCATCATTGAGAGCTAGCTATACCAGTTATACCCTGACGTCATATGCTGGGACGGTGCATACGCATCAAAAGTAACCACAGTATACCGCTAATCAACTTACAAATTACATATACATATACATCATAGAGTATATATATAATAGAGACTGAACTGGCGCGAAGCTCCGCCCCCCCAGCTATTCATGTCAGTGGAAGTTGCTCAGTGGCGTTTTGAAGCACCCGGAAGACTGCCGGAAGTCCCTCCCAGGACCTCAACTTTGAGGTCCTGAGTGACTTAGGGCAACCGAGCGCTCAACGTTAAAGCCCAGCTGCACGGGGTTTCCCGGTCATGAATCCACGGGTCCGCCTGTAGTCCCTCCTCCTACCACTAGGACCCAGAGCTTCAACGTTGGAAAGTCTGCCTGCCCCCTTGATATACATAGAGGCATTTCCTTTAATCCACCCAACACTGATCGAGATATACGTCACCATCGAAGGCATTGGGTCCTTTAATCCACATCTTTATTACGATATACTTCATAATACTACTTTTTTACGTCCAAAAAGTAGGTACGTAGCAAATAGCTAAACCTAATAATTCAATATTTCAATCATTCTTTCAAAGAGAAGCTGAGATTTGACAGTTTGTAGTCGACCGCTACAAAGACCGCTACAAACTGTCGACAGTTTGTAGTCGACCGCTACAAACTGTCGACAGCACTTGTACTTGAGCAACACTCCCAAACAGAAACATGCATCTTTCAGAAAACTGTCAGAATGTATCGAAGACGTTTAATAGAATCCTGGTTTCAGGCCCGACTCAGGTCTCAGAATCCATTTGAATGTCCACATACTGCCTAAAAAAGAAAGAAAAAAAAACGTTTTGCTTTAACTCACACGGTAGAAACACCTACATCTCGATCAGACGCGCACGCTTAACACATTAACTGCTCCTGACGGAAGGTTCCGCCAGTTGGAATCCAACGCTCCGTCTGATAAGCTTTATTATTGATATCAAACCGGATCGCTGATTTCTTTTTGGCTTGGCCTTTCCTTCTTTAGTGATCCTAAACTGGATTGCGCAACCGCGCTGCCGTTCACCTCCCTTTATGTTACCCCGCCATAATAATCAACATGCAGGACTCCAAGGTATCATAGAAAAATATACAATCTTTATTAGCTTTTTGTACAAATAAGGAATTTCAATAAAACACTGTTTTATTCCAAATTCATTTAAAATCGAAAGTGAGCAATGACATACAACATGTATCATATTCCCAAATGCTGCCCAAAATAACCCACTTGCTTGTGCTCCGCTTTGTCGGCTGCAGGCTTAGAGAGGGGAATCAAATTGGTGAATCAAAGAGCTCCTTACCCTTGACCTCAAGGCCAACACTGCAACTATAGAGCACTACACACAGAAAGGCCCAATGCCCATTTTTCACACAGCAGTCCAAATTGTGTACAAGGCCCCTCACGTCTATGGCAGCCCGACACAAAGGGAGTCCAAGCACAGCTGGGATACTCATTTAGCTACGATGGGGAAGATGGTTTGACAAACAAACAATGAAATATAACTGTGATCAAACCAGCTATAACCAGCTCCGCACTCCCTGGTATAAGAGCCCAAACCATGCTCTTGTGGTAGCCGGCCAGCTGATTTGTGCCATCTACTCAAACTAAACAAACACTATCAAGAAAAAGGAACAGCGGTCAACCCTAGGCCGCTCACTCCACATGATCCATGTGACTCTGTAAGGTTGCATGCAGTGACTTGGATCACAACTGCCACACTTTCTCAACTGCATCTGTACAATTCCATATCCAGTTTACATGCACAATTCCCCGAAGAGACAAAACACCTCGCATCTCTCAAACACATGAACGGTACACCACTTGTCAAGTTGGCATTCAAACAAACCTCTCACAACACAGTAACCGGTAAGGTGTTGTGAGGACCCACAGATTGGCAATCTCATGCCTGCCTGTTCAAAAAGGCCTTAAATACCTGTGTCACTTATGACATCATTTATCTCTGCTTCCCCCTAGGGGCTACATTCATATAGGCTGAGCTCTCCATGGTTTAGATAAAACATGCGGTGTTCGGAGGTCTTTGCTGATTATCTGGTGATCTAGGGTTAGGGTTAGGGTTAACCCTAACCCTAACCCATGTGTACATGTCTATATGTATGTAGTTTTCTGAGTGGTTGGTGGTATAATGTGATCGGCTCCGTGGTTTGATGTGCATGTACTTGACACTGAAACGTATCATCATTACGTCACCATCGTCAACCAATTATACCCTGGCATTGGTACATAATCTTCATCACGATTCACGGAAAACATACCTGCACGGTCAGCTTCCGTATGTCCGTATGACATCACATCACGTGCATTCTAAGGGACATTGGTACATATCTTCATCACGTCATGGGACATATGCTTCGTAGCATGACAAAAACACACCTGCACGGTCAGCTTGGGGCCAGCATATGACGTCATAACGTGTGCTGGCCCCAAACACGCCCATCATATCACCTGGCCGAAAACATGACTTGTGCGCTCTGCTTGCGCAAGTAATAATGCATTTTATTTGTATTGCACTTTTCATTCACAGGGAATCTCAGACTGCTACATGGTTAAAACATATAATCAATCACAGAAGGTTAAAACAGGGTTATCAAAAATAAAAATAATCAAGTGCAAAAACGACAACAATTTAACACGAGAAAGCCTTCCGAAACAGGAAGGTTTTCAGGCCTGTTTTAAAAGAGTCAATAGTCAGGGCGGCACTCTCAAGTCCACGGCGGGGAGGCTGTTCCACCGGCGTGGTGCTGCAGAGCAAAAGGCCCGGTCCCCCATGGTGCGCAGATTGGTGTCAGGAACCTGGAGCAGGAATTTGCGTTAACTGCCCTCCACAGCCCTCGACGCCCTCCACAGCAGGTGGACGGCGCGGACGGGCGCCAGCAGGGCGCTAACTGCCCTCCACAGCCCTCGACGCCCTCCACAGCAGGTGGACGGCGCGGACGGGCGCCAGCAGGGCGCTAACTGCCCTCCACAGCACTCGACGCCCTCCACAGCAGGTGGACGGCGCGGACGGGCGCCAGCAGCCAGAGCCACCAGACGTAGCGGCAGCAGACGGCGCTCGCCACCTGCAAGATGGCCGTCAGCAGGATGACGTCCTTCAGGTGCACGGCCACGCCCACCACCTCGTGGTCGTCGTCCGCGGTGGCGTTGAGGTCCGCCCCCTCGAACAGCAGGGCGCCGCTGTCGGGGCAGCGCGTGGCCTCCGCCATGTGCGACATGCCGTAGAGGCTGAGCGCGTTGACGGCCGCGCTCAGCGGCAGCAGCGCCCACGTCCAGAACGTGGACGACTCGTAGAAGTAGACGAGGCCGACGGCGTATATGGCGGCGGCCGCCATGACGACGGCTAAGTAGAACTTGAGCGTGGCCGCGTTCTCCACAACGATCTGCTTCCTGCCCTTGGTGCCCGCTTTACCTCTGGGGGGCGCCATTCTGATCTTGTGTTTTTCCCGCTTTTTTTCTCTGCGTCCGGGCTCTGATGGACGGACGGACGGTTGGTTTGTTTCCTGGGCGAGGTTTTCTCTGTCGCTGTGTGTAGCGCTGTAACCGCGCGCGGTTGGCCTTTTAGAGGCCGACCGCTGCTCTACCTCATACCTCGCATCATCAACTATGACGTCAGCGTTTTAACCCATTTTGGGCGGGAACCCGATTTGGTGTTTTAAAGCATTGTTATACTTTAGCTATTGAAAAATAGAAGATCTACAAGCTCATAGCGTGGCACAGAGTGCCGCGCTATGAACTTGTAGGTCTGCTATTTTTGAAAAATCATGAAAATGCGACATCTTTGAATATATATTTCAGAGCGAACATTTTTAACTAAAATATTTGCTTCTGGGGGTCCCTGGAACAACATATTTTGAGATGGGGGTCCGTGGCCCAATAGAGATAATTCTGGGGGTCCTTGACATGAACAAGGTGGAGCACCACTGACATAGAAACATGGGTTTAACCCTGTGAGCACCACTGACATAGAAACATGGGTTTAACCCTGTGAGAACCACTGACATAGAAACATGGGTTTAACCCTGTGAGCACCACTGACATAGAAACATGGGTTTAACCCTGTGAGCACCACTGACATAGAAACATGGGTTTAACCCTGTGAGCACTGCACTGACATAGAAACATGGGTTTAACCCTGTGAGCACCACTGACATAGAAACATGGGTTTAACCCTGTGAGCACCACTGACATAGAAACATGGGTTTAACCCTGTGAGCACCACTGACATAGAAACATGGGTTTAACCCTGTGAGCACCACTGACATAGAAACATGGGTTTAACCCTGTGAGCACCACTGACATAGAAACATGGGTTTAACCCTGTGAGCACCACTGACATAGAAACATGGGTTTAACCCTGTGAGCACTGCACTGACATAGAAACATGGGTTTAACCCTGTGAGCACCACTGACATAGAAACATGGGTTTAACCCTGTGAGCACTGCACTGACATAGAAACATGTTAGAATTTAGAAGCCTTTCTTTTATCGACCTCAGTCCAAAAAGGGTTAAGTAATACCAAATGTGGAGTTGTTATACAACGTTATACGACATTGAGGGGGCAGAAAACAGCCTGCATGGTCACGTGGTTCATGGACTCATTGAGGGGGCAGAAAACAGCCTGCATGGGTCACGTGGTTCATGGACTCATTGAGGGGGCAGAAAACAGCCTGCATGGGTCACGTGGTTCATGGACTCGCGCACCGAGCCACATAGACTCCAATGCAGGGGTGGGCAACTGGCGGCATGGGGGCCACATGCGGCCCCCACCTTCACTTAATGTGGCCCTCAGGTTAATGTCAGAATACTGATATAATATTGGTGTGACAATTCCACAACATGCAAACATGATCCGCTTTAATTACTTAGTCTAAATTAGTAGCTCATTTGCTCAACACAAGTATAATTAAAGGCATTTGAAATTACATGAAAATGTTAATTTCCAGGATTCTAATTCAAAAATAGCAAAAAATAATTCAAGATTTCAATTCGAATATAGCAAAAATAGCCGATCTACAAGCTCAAAACGCGTCGCAGCGCGACGCGTTTTGAGCATCGGCTATTTTTGCTACGACAGTAATATATGGCCCTAGGGAGTGAGTGTGGAAATATAGTGGACCTCTCCATCGTCATTGCCCACCCCTGCTCCAATGCATTCCGTAAACCTCCGGGTTTCCCTATTCAATAGAAGTCTATAGGAGAGGAACCCTGGCCATTGGACTGAAGCCCCGTGAAGTGAACAGAGTTGTCGTAACTCTGTCTTACTCTATGGCTCTGGCCAGTGGCGTGCACAGATAGACACTAGGGGGTGCTAGAGCACCCCCTGCCCTTTTGGCAATGTGCCCTTTTGAAAAAAAAAAAGAAAAACCTTTTTTTTTCTTTCTTTTTTTTTGATTTTTCAAAAATAGCAGACCTACAAGTTCATAGCGCGCCACTCGGTGGCGCGCTATGAGCTTGTAGATCTGCTATTTTTCAATAGCTAAAGCATAACATAATGCTAACACCAAAAGGGGTTCCCGCCCAAAATGGATTAAGGCAACCGGCCGGTTCCACGCGCTGCACAAGGTGCCCTTTTTTAACTTGAGCACCTGCCCCTCTAAATGTCTGTGCACGCCACTGGAGGTATTGGAGTCGGAGATGTTGGGTGACCGTGGCAGCCGAGCCCCCAGCAAGGCTATCCAACAACGTTGAAGCTGCCACTACCTACTGGCGAAAAGTGGAACTGCAGCAACACATGGCGATGCGATGTGTTGTGAGCTTGTAGATCTGCTAAATGTTATTTCACAGGATGCAGATTAGAATCTAAACGAAGGTACAGGTCAATACAAACAAAAAATCAGACCGGTCTGAAGTGAGTGGTGCAACAGTGCCCCCTGTTGGTACTCTAAACATAGGGACATGGGGACATTGGAGACTCAAAAACTGCTCGTTTACATCAGGGTCCTCCATTTTCAATTCATCAGTACATTTAAAGACGTACTACTGCAGCGGCCAAACACACCTTAATGTTCATCATCCTGTAGGTGGTTGAAGTTATCGCCAAAAATAGGAACAACCAAACAAATCGTCCAATCAGAAGAGAGGGCGGAGCTAAGTAACACCAATGAAGGACAAGGACTTTAAACAGAGTCCAATGTGGTTGGTCGAAGGTTATGGCAAAATATACACCCTGGGCAAGACCTACGCTGAAAAGACTATCAGCGGAAGTGGCGGAAGTGTTGCGTGTAAGATAACTACGTCACGCGGTGCGGCTGTGTTTACTAGTCCCCACCGAAACAAGGAAATGACGTTGATGCTTTACAAATCAGTTCACATTCTCCGCGATTGAAACAAGTGTTGTGATTGGTCGGGAAAATATCGTATCCGGGGGAAATACATCTGATGGATGTTCCGGAGGATACGTCCGCCGATAGCTTCTTTGCCTTACGTTGTGACCAGGCTCTTCTTTTCGCAGTTAAGTGAGCCTGGGACCGAGGCTACAAAATATAAGGATGTACAAATATCGACCAATCAGAAAAGGGTGCCGTTAATTTTTTATTTGTTTGATGTATTAAAAGCATTGATGCATTGTAACAAAAACCCAACCCACGCACGCAGACTGCATTACATTCACAGGAAACCGCCCAATGATAGAACCGCAGAATTTTCGAGTAATTGTTAATTTGAATTGAATAATTTCTTAACGCGATTAATCAATTAACGATTATTCCGTTCAGTGGTTGGTTCCAGTGGTCTCAGACAATGAGCAGCAGGGCCTCCCTCCCAGTGGGTGGGTGGTCCCCCAGTGGGTGGTCCCAGTGGGTGGTCTCTGGGTGGTCCCAGTGGTCTCAGACACTGAGCAGCAGGGCCTCCCTCCCAGTGGGTGGGTGGTCCCCCAGTGGGTGGTCCCAGTGGGTGGTCTCTGGGTGGTCCCAGTGGTCTCAGACACTGAGCAGCAGCGCCACCCCGGCCAGAACCCACTTGGCGGGCCTCTCCCGGGTCTTCAGGCTGAAGGTCCAGACGTAGGTGGGTCCTCGGACCTTGGTCTTGTACAGAGGACACTCGAAGATGTTCCGCGTCTCCTGGCGGTCGTTGGGGACGGCGCGCACCGAGATGACCGGCATGGCGGGGGTTAACTCCTTCAGCCGGGCCTCCGAGATCACGCCGGCCTGGGGGTCCCAGCGGGCCCCTGTGGAGAGAGGAGAGGGACCGCCTGTTATTAATATATACCCCTATCTGGGGGTCCCAGGGGGCCCCTGTGGAGAGAGGAGAGGAGAGGGACCACCTGTTATTAATATATACCCCTATCTGGGGGTCCCAGGGGCCCCTGTGGAGAGAGGAGAGGGACCCCCTGTTATTAATATATACCCCTAGCTGGGGGTCCCAGGGGGCCCCTGTAGAGAGAGGAGAGGGACCCCCTGTTATTAATATATACCCCTATCTGGGGGTCCCAGGGGGCCCCTGTGGAGAGAGGAGAGGGACCCCCATATATACCCCTATCTGGGGGTCCCAGGGGCCCCTGTGGAGAGAGGAGAGGGACCCCCTGTTATATATATATACCCCTATCTGGGGGTCCCAGGGGGCCCCTGTGGAGAGAGGAGAGGGACCATCTGTTATTAATATATACCCCTATCTGGGGGTCCCAGGGGGCCCCTGTAGAGAGAGGAGAGGGACCCCCTGTTATTAATATATACCCCTATCTGGGGGTCCCAGGGGGCCCCTGTGGAGAGAGGAGAGGGACCCCCATATATACCCCTATCTGGGGGTCCCAGGGGCCCCTGTGGAGAGAGGAGAGGGACCACCTGTTATTAATATATACCCCTATCTGGGGGTCCCAGCGGGCCCCTGTGGAGAGAGGAGAGGGACCACCTGTTATTAATATATACCCCTATCTGGGGGTCCCAGGGGCCCCTGTGGAGAGAGGAGAGGGAGCCCCTGTTATTAATATATACCCCTATCTGGGGGTCCCTGGGGGCCCCTGGGAGAGAGGAGGAGAGGGACCACCTGTTATTAATATATACCCCTATCTGGGGGTCCC
>NC_136806.1:1690841-1758341 GCF_951216825.1 Electrona antarctica
GATGGTCTTCACCTGTAGGACAATAACAGATCTATATACATGTTGTATTCCTCTGGGAGCTTCTCCAGGACCTCGTCTAGGATGGTCTTCACCTGGAGGACAATAACAGATCTATATACATGTTGTATTCCTCTGGAAGCTTCTCCAGTACCTCATCTAGGATGGTCTTCACCTGTAGGACAATAACAGATCTATATACATGTTGTATTCCTCTGGAAGCTTCTCCAGTACCTCATCTAGGATGGTCTTCACCTGTAGGACAATAACAGATCTATATACATGTTGTATTCGTCTGGAAGCTTCTCCAGTACCTCATCTAGGATGGTCTTCACCTGTAGGACAATAACAGATCTATATACATGTTGTATTCCTCTGGGAGCTTCTCCAGGACCTCATCCAGGATGGTCTTCACCTGTAGGACAATAACAGATCTATATACCTTCACCTGTAGGACAATAACAGATCTATATACATGTTGTATTCCTCTGGGAGCTTCTCTAGGACCTCGTCTAGGATGGTCTTCACCTGTAGGACAATAACAGATCTATATACATGTTGTATTCCTCTGGAAGCTTCTCTAGGACCTCATCTAGGATGGTCTTCACCTAGAACATCATATTAGATCTGTAAAACCTTGTCATATTAGTTCTATATACATGTTGTATTCCTCTGGGAGCTTCTCTAGCACCTCGTCTAGGATGGTCTTCACCTAGAACATCATATTAGATCTGTAAAACCTCGTCATATTAGATCTGTATACATGTTGTATTACTCTGGAAGCTTCTCTAGGACCTCGTCCAGGATGGTCTTCACCTAGAACATCATATTAGATCTGTAAAACCTCGTCATATTAGATGTATATACATGTTGTATTCCTCTGGAAGCTTCTCTAGCACCTCCTACAGGATGGTCTTCACCTAGAACATCATATTAGATCTGTAAAACCTCGTCATATTAGATCTGTATACATGTTGTATTCCTCTGGAAGCTTCTCTAGGACCTCGTCTAGGATGGTCTTCACCTGTAGGACAACATATTAGATCTGTAGAACCATCTAGGATGGTCTAACATCATATTAGATCTGTAGGACCTCGTCCAGGATGGTCTTCACCTGTAGGACAACATCTTAGATCTATATACAGGTTGTATTCCTCGTCGGTCGATGGTTTTCACCTGTAGAAAATATTAGCGTCTGAGAAGCCCCTCCCCCATCACTAAGCCCCTCCCCATAACTAAGCCCATCCCCATGACTAAGCCCCTCCCCCATCACTAAGCCCCTCCCCATCGTTACCTTCTCCTCCAGGCTAAGCGACGCCCCCTCCCCCGCCACAGCGTCGGGGCTCTGCAGCTCCAACAGGATGTGGAACAGCTTGTCCGACGTCACCGTCAGGAACTCGATCTCGGCGTTGGGATGCAACCCATAATGCACTGGGCTCTCGTGGGGCAGCATCTCGTCTATGTAACCGTGGTAACCCTTGGAAGGAAGACAGAAAGCGCTGTTTGGCGTCTGGATTTTTGAGGGGCGATAGCCTCTCCCATGTGCAGCTTTTGGTGTGTGTAACCCAAATTTTGTCCTAAACACCAACATTAACACCCTGAACGCCCGGGGGTATTTAGGACCATTAAATCAGAGCGCCCAACGATTTGCAGCAACGGAGCACATTTCAAGGTTACACCAGGCATAGCGCCTGGTGTAACCTTGAAATGTGCTCTGTTGTGGCCGGATGTGGCTGAAGTAGCTAGATGTAGCCAAAACACCCCCGAGGCGATCGACAACAACGGAAGGTATGATTAATTCTAACGTGACTAGCGACGGGACCGCGGTGGGCCGTCAAAACATAATCTTTGGTTGGAATTGGACGGATTGATTTAGATCAAGAGTTTTTCACGTTTTAAGATTTTCTGTGTCATCCACTAAAATGGAGGGGGAACATTTTGGATGACGTCCCAACCGGAAATGACATTGAATGTTGCCCAACGCTCCCAGGCTGTGGAGCGATGCGATCGGTTTTGATATCAATAAAGTTCCGTCCTTGTATTAATCTCTGTCCTCAGCGACGCGCGTTACTATTTGATAGGACGGAGATCTCTGTTTGTGCCGCTCAGGGTGTTGACAATGAATGGACAATTTCGAGTGTTCGTGTAAACATTGATGACGAAGGCGAGGACGCAAATTCTGATTGGCCGGAATGAGATGGTGTGATGATGTATGGTCAGCGCCCCTCACTTCACACAAGTGTGATTTTTTTTTTATTTACTAGATTTTCACTCCTTCAAACCTAGTCCTATGTTGGACTAGATTTCAGGCCAAACTATGGCCAGTGGCTGAACTATGGGCATTGGAAGTGGAGTTCTGTGGGGCCTTCAGGCATGTTGGGAACTGGAGTTCTGTGGAGCCTTCGGCATGCTGGGAACTGGAGTTCTGTGGGGCCATCAGCATGTTGTTGAACTGGAGTTCTGTGGGGCCTTCGGCATGCTGGGAACTGGAGTTCTGTGGGGCCTTCGGCATGTTGGGAACTGGAGTTCTGTGGGGCCTTTGGCATGCTGGGAACTAGAGTTCTGTGGGGCCTTCTGCATGCTGGGAACTGGAGTTATGTGGGGCCTTCGGCATGTTGGGAACTAGAGTTCTGTGGGGCCTTCGGCATGTTGGGAACTGGAGTTCTGTGTGGCCTTCGGCATGTTGTTGAACTGGAGTTCTGTGGGGCCTTCAGGCATGTTGGGAACTGGAGTTATGTGGGGCCTTCGGCATGTTGGGAACTGGAGTTCTGTGGGGCCTTCGGCATGTTGTTGAACTGGAGTTCTGTGGGGCCTTCAGGCATGTTGGGAACTGGAGTTATGTGGGGCCTTCAGCATGTTGGGAACTGGAGTTCTGTCGGGCCTTCAGCATGTTGGGAACTGGAGTTCTGTGGGGCCTTCGGCATGTTGGGAACTGGAGTTCTGTGGTGCCTTCAGCATGTTGGGAACTAGAGTTCTGTGGGGCCTTCGGCATGTTGTTGAACTGGAGTTCTGTGGGGCCTTCAGGCATGTTGGGAACTGGAGTTATGTGGGGCCTTCAGGCATGTTGGGAACTGGAGTTCTGTGGGGCCTTCAGCATGTTGGGAACTGGAGTTATTTGGGGCCTTCGGCATGTTGTTGAACTGGAGTTCTGTGGGGCCTTCAGGCATGTTGGGAACTGGAGTTATGTGGGGCCTTCGGCATGTTGGGAACTGGAGTTATGTCGGGCCTTCAGGCATGTTGGGAACTGGAGTTCTGTGGGGCCTTCGGCATGCTGGGAACTGGAGTTCTGTGGGGCCTTCAGCATGTTGGGAACTGGAGTTCTGTGGGGCCTTCGGCATGTTGGGAACTAGAGTTCTGTGGGGCCTTCAGGCATTTTGGGAACTGGAGTTCTGTGGGGCCTTCGGCATGTTGGGAACTAGAGTTCTTTGGGGCCTTCGGGCATGTTGGGAACTGGAGTTCTGTGGGGCCTTCAGGCATGTTGGGAACTGGAGTTCTGTGGGGCCTTCGGGCATGTTGTTGAACTGGAGTTCTGTGGGGCCTTCAGGCATGTTGTTGAACTGGAGTTCTGTGGGGCCTTCGGGCATGTTGGGAACTGGAGTTCTGTGGGGCCTTCGGCATGTTGTTGAACTGGAGTTCTGTGGGGCCTTCGGCATGTTGGGAACTAGAGTTGTTTGGGGCCTTCGACATGTTGTTGAACTGAAGTTCTGTGGGGCCTTCGGCATGCTGGGAACTGGAGTTCTTTGGGGCCTTTGGTATGTTGTTGAACTGGAGTTCTGTGGGGCCTTCGGGCATGTTGGGAACTGGAGTTCTGTGGGGCCTTCGGCATGTTGTTGAACTGGAGTTATGTGGGGCCTTCGGCATGTTGGAAACTAGAGTTCTTTGGGGCCTTCGGCATGTTGGGAACTGGAGTTCTGTGGGGCCTTCGGCATGTTGTTGAACTGGAGTTATGTGGGGCCTTCAGCATGTTGGGAACTAGAGTTCTGTGGGGCCTTCGGCATGTTGGGAACTGGAGTTATGTCGGGCCTTCAGGCATGTTGGGAACTGGAGTTCTGTGGGGCCTTCGGCATGCTGGGAACTGGAGTTCTGTGGGGCCTTCAGCATGTTGGGAACTGGAGTTCTGTGGGGCCTTCGGCATGTTGGGAACTAGAGTTCTGTGGGGCCTTCAGGCATTTTGGGAACTGGAGTTCTGTGGGGCCTTCGGCATGTTGGGAACTAGAGTTCTTTGGGGCCTTCGGGCATGTTGGGAACTGGAGTTCTGTGGGGCCTTCGGCATGTTGGGAACTGGAGTTCTGTGGGGCCTTCAGGCATGTTGGGAACTGGAGTTCTGTGGGGCCTTCGGGCATGTTGTTGAACTGGAGTTATGTGGGGCCTTCGGGCATGTTGTTGAACTGGAGTTATGTGGGGCCTTCGGGCATGTTGTTGAACTGGAGTTCTGTGGGGCCTTCAGGCATGTTGTTGAACTGGAGTTCTGTGGGGCCTTCGGGCATGTTGGGAACTGGAGTTCTGTGGGGCCTTCGGCATGTTGTTGAACTGGAGTTCTGTGGGGCCTTCGGCATGTTGGGAACTAGAGTTGTTTGGGGCCTTCGACATGTTGTTGAACTGAAGTTCTGTGGGGCCTTCGGCATGCTGGGAACTGGAGTTCTTTGGGGCCTTTGGTATGTTGTTGAACTGGAGTTCTGTGGGGCCTTCGGGCATGTTGGGAACTGGAGTTCTGTGGGGCCTTCGGCATGTTGTTGAACTGTAGTTATGTGGGGCCTTCGGCATGTTGGGAACTAGAGTTCTTTGGGGCCTTCGGCATGTTGGGAACTGGAGTTCTTTGGGGCCTTCGGCATGTTGTTGAACTGGAGTTCTGTGGGGCCTTTGGCATGCTGGGAACTGGAGTTCTGTGGGGCCTTCGGCATGCTGGGAACTGGAGTTCTGTGGGGCCTTCGGCATGGTGGGAACTGGAGTTTTTTGGGGCCTTCGGCATGTTGGGAACTGGAGTTCTGTGGGGCCTTTGGCATGCTGGGAACTAGAGTTCTGTGGGGCCTTCTGCATGCTGGGAACTGGAGTTATGTGGGGCCTTCGGCATGTTGGGAACTAGAGTTCTGTGGGGCCTTCGGCATGTTGGGAACTGGAGTTCTGTGTGGCCTTCGGCATGTTGTTGAACTGGAGTTCTGTGGGGCCTTCAGGCATGTTGGGAACTGGAGTTATGTGGGGCCTTCAGCATGTTGGGAACTGGAGTTCTGTCGGGCCTTCAGCATGTTGGGAACTGGAGTTCTGTGGGGCCTTCGGCATGTTGGGAACTGGAGTTCTGTGGTGCCTGCAGCATGTTGGGAACTACAGTTCTGTGGGGCCTTCGGCATGTTGTTGAACTGGAGTTCTGTGGGGCCTTCAGGCATGTTGGGAACTGGAGTTATGTGGGGCCTTCAGGCATGTTGGGAACTGGAGTTCTGTGGGGCCTTCAGCATGTTGGGAACTGGAGTTCTGTCGGGGCCTTCAGCATATTGGGAACTGGAGTTCTGTGGGGCCTTCGGCATGTTGGGAACTGGAGTTCTGTGGGGCCTTCAGGCATTTTGGGAACTGGAGTTCTGTGGGGCCTTCGGCATGTTGGGAACTAGAGTTCTTTGGGGCCTTCGGGCATGTTGGGAACTGGAGTTATTTGGGGCCTTCGGCATGTTGTTGAACTGGAGTTCTGTGGGGCCTTCAGGCATGTTGGGAACTGGAGTTCTTTGGGGCCTTCGGCATGTTGTTGAACTGGAGTTCTGTGGGGCCTTCGGCATGCTGGGAACTGGAGTTCTGTGGGGCCTTCGGCATGCTGGGAACTGGAGTTCTGTGGGGCCTTCGGCATGCTGGGAACTGGAGTTCTGTGGGGCCTTCGGCATGTTGGGAACTGGAGTTCTGTGGGGCCTTTGGCATGCTGGGAACTAGAGTTCTGTGGGGCCTTCTGCATGCTGGGAACTGGAGTTCTGTGGGGCCTTCGGCATGTTGGGAACTAGAGTTCTGTGGGGCCTTCGGCATGTTGGGAACTGGAGTTCTGTGGGGCCTTCGGCATGTTGTTGAACTGGAGTTCTGTGGGGCCTTCAGGCATGTTGGGAACTGGAGTTATGTGGGGCCTTCGGCATGTTGGGAACTGGAGTTCTGTGGGGCCTTCGGCATGTTGTTGAACTGGAGTTCTGTGGGGCCTTCAGGCATGTTGGGAACTGGAGTTATGTGGGGCCTTCGGCATGTTGGGAACTGGAGTTATGTCGGGCCTTCAGGCATGTTGGGAACTGGAGTTCTGTGGGGCCTTCAGCATGTTGGGAACTGGAGTTCTGTCGGGCCTTCAGCATGTTGGGAACTGGAGTTCTGTGGGGCCTTCGGCATGTTGGGAACTGGAGTTCTGTGGTGCCTTCAGCATGTTGGGAACTAGAGTTCTGTGGGGCCTTCGGCATGTTGGGAACTAGAGTTCTGTGGGGCCTTCAGGCATTTTGGGAACTGGAGTTCTGTGGGGCCTTCGGCATGTTGGGAACTAGAGTTCTTTGGGGCCTTCGGGCATGTTGGGAACTGGAGTTCTGTGGGGCCTTCAGGCATGTTGGGAACTGGAGTTCTGTGGGGCCTTCGGGCATGTTGTTGAACTGGAGTTCTGTGGGGCCTTCAGGCATGTTGTTGAACTGGAGTTCTGTGGGGCCTTCGGGCATGTTGGGAACTGGAGTTCTGTGGGGCCTTCGGCATGTTGTTGAACTGGAGTTCTGTGAGGCCTTCGGCATGTTGGGAACTAGAGTTGTTTGGGGCCTTCGACATGTTGTTGTACTGAAGTTCTGTGGGGCCTTCGGCATGCTGGGAACTGGAGTTCTTTGGGGCCTTTGGTATGTTGTTGAACTGGAGTTCTGTGGGGCCTTCGGGCATGTTGGGAACTGGAGTTCTGTGGGGCCTTCGGCATGTTGTTGAACTGGAGTTATGTGGGGCCTTCGGCATGTTGGGAACTAGAGTTCTTTGGGGCCTTCGGCATGGTGGGAACTGGAGTTCTTTGGGGCCTTCGGCATGTTGTTGAACTGGAGTTCTGTGGGGCCTTTGGCATGCTGGGAACTGGAGTTCTGTGGGGCCTTCGGCATGCTGGGAACTGGAGTTCTGTGGGGCCTTCGGCATGTTGGGAACTGGAGTTATGTCGGGCCTTCAGGCATGTTGGGAACTGGAGTTCTGTGGGGCCTTCAGCATGTTGGGAACTGGAGTTCTGTCGGGCCTTCAGCATGTTGGGAACTGGAGTTCTGTGGGGCCTTCGGCATGTTGGGAACTGGAGTTCTGTGGTGCCTTCAGCATGTTGGGAACTAGAGTTCTGTGGGGCCTTCGGCATGTTGTTGAACTGGAGTTCTGTGGGGCCTTCAGGCATGTTGGGAACTGGAGTTATGTGGGGCCTTCGGCATGTTGGGAACTAGAGTTGTTTGGGGCCTTCGACATGTTGTTGAACTGAAGTTCTGTGGGGCCTTCGGCATGCTGGGAACTGGAGTTCTTTGGGGCCTTTGGTATGTTGTTGAACTGGAGTTCTGTGGGGCCTTCGGGCATGTTGGGAACTGGAGTTCTGTGGGGCCTTCGGCATGTTGTTGAACTGGAGTTATGTGGGGCCTTCGGCATGTTGGAAACTAGAGTTCTTTGGGGCCTTCGGCATGCTGGGAACTGGAGTTCTGTGGGGCCTTCGGCATGCTGGGAACTGGAGTTCTGTGGGGCCTTCGGCATGCTGGGAACTGGAGTTCTGTGGGGCCTTCGGCATGTTGGGAACTGGAGTTCTGTGGGGCCTTTGGCATGCTGGGAACTAGAGTTCTGTGGGGCCTTCTGCATGCTGGGAACTGGAGTTCTGTGGGGCCTTCGGCATGTTGGGAACTAGAGTTCTGTGGGGCCTTCGGCATGTTGGGAACTGGAGTTCTGTGGGGCCTTCGGCATGTTGTTGAACTGGAGTTCTGTGGGGCCTTCAGGCATGTTGGGAACTGGAGTTATGTGGGGCCTTCGGGATGTTGGGAACTGGAGTTCTGTGGGGCCTTCGGCATGTTGTTGAACTGGAGTTATGTGGGGCCTTCAGGCATGTTGGGAACTGGAGTTATGTGGGGCCTTCGGCATGTTGGGAACTGGAGTTATGTCGGGCCTTCAGGCATGTTGGGAACTGGAGTTCTGTGGGGCCTTCAGCATGTTGGGAACTGGAGTTCTGTCGGGCCTTCAGCATGTTGGGAACTGGAGTTCTGTGGGGCCTTCGGCATGTTGGGAACTGGAGTTCTGTGGTGCCTTCAGCATGTTGGGAACTAGAGTTCTGTGGGGCCTTCGGCATGTTGGGAACTAGAGTTCTGTGGGGCCTTCAGGCATTTTGGGAACTGGAGTTCTGTGGGGCCTTCGGCATGTTGGGAACTAGAGTTCTTTGGGGCCTTCGGGCATGTTGGGAACTGGAGTTCTGTGGGGCCTTCAGGCATGTTGGGAACTGGAGTTCTGTGGGGCCTTCGGGCATGTTGTTGAACTGGAGTTCTGTGGGGCCTTCAGGCATGTTGTTGAACTGGAGTTCTGTGGGGCCTTCGGGCATGTTGGGAACTGGAGTTCTGTGGGGCCTTCGGCATGTTGTTGAACTGGAGTTCTGTGAGGCCTTCGGCATGTTGGGAACTAGAGTTGTTTGGGGCCTTCGACATGTTGTTGTACTGAAGTTCTGTGGGGCCTTCGGCATGCTGGGAACTGGAGTTCTTTGGGGCCTTTGGTATGTTGTTGAACTGGAGTTCTGTGGGGCCTTCGGGCATGTTGGGAACTGGAGTTCTGTGGGGCCTTCGGCATGTTGTTGAACTGGAGTTATGTGGGGCCTTCGGCATGTTGGGAACTAGAGTTCTTTGGGGCCTTCGGCATGGTGGGAACTGGAGTTCTTTGGGGCCTTCGGCATGTTGTTGAACTGGAGTTCTGTGGGGCCTTTGGCATGCTGGGAACTGGAGTTCTGTGGGGCCTTCGGCATGCTGGGAACTGGAGTTCTGTGGGGCCTTCGGCATGCTGGGAACTGGAGTTTTTTGGGGCCTTCGGCATGTTGGGAACTGGAGTTCTGTGGGGCCTTTGGCATGCTGGGAACTAGAGTTCTGTGGGGCCTTCTGCATGCTGGGAACTGGAGTTATGTGGGGCCTTCGGCATGTTGGGAACTAGAGTTCTGTGGGGCCTTCGGTATGTTGGGAACTGGAGTTCTGTGTGGCCTTCGGCATGTTGTTGAACTGGAGTTCTGTGGGGCCTTCAGGCATGTTGGGAACTGGAGTTATGTGGGGCCTTCAGCATGTTGGGAACTGGAGTTCTGTCGGGCCTTCAGCATGTTGGGAACTGGAGTTCTGTGGGGCCTTCGGCATGTTGGGAACTGGAGTTCTGTGGTGCCTTCAGCATGTTGGGAACTAGAGTTCTGTGGGGCCTTCGGCATGTTGGGAACTGGAGTTATGTCGGGCCTTCAGGCATGTTGGGAACTGGAGTTCTGTGGGGCCTTCGGCATGCTGGGAACTGGAGTTCTGTGGGGCCTTCAGCATGTTGGGAACTGGAGTTCTGTGGGGCCTTCGGCATGTTGGGAACTAGAGTTCTGTGGGGCCTTCAGGCATTTTGGGAACTGGAGTTCTGTGGGGCCTTCGGCATGTTGGGAACTAGAGTTCTTTGGGGCCTTCGGGCATGTTGGGAACTGGAGTTCTGTGGGGCCTTCAGGCATGTTGGGAACTGGAGTTCTGTGGGGCCTTCGGGCATGTTGTTGAACTGGAGTTCTGTGGGGCCTTCAGGCATGTTGTTGAACTGGAGTTCTGTGGGGCCTTCGGGCATGTTGGGAACTGGAGTTCTGTGGGGCCTTCGGCATGTTGTTGAACTGGAGTTCTGTGGGGCCTTCGGCATGTTGGGAACTAGAGTTGTTTGGGGCCTTCGACATGTTGTTGAACTGAAGTTCTGTGGGGCCTTCGGCATGCTGGGAACTGGAGTTCTTTGGGGCCTTTGGTATGTTGTTGAACTGGAGTTCTGTGGGGCCTTCGGGCATGTTGGGAACTGGAGTTCTGTGGGGCCTTCGGCATGTTGTTGAACTGGAGTTATGTGGGGCCTTCGGCATGTTGGGAACTAGAGTTCTTTGGGGCCTTCGGCATGTTGGGAACTGGAGTTCTTTGGGGCCTTCGGCATGTTGTTGAACTGGAGTTCTGTGGGGCCTTTGGCATGCTGGGAACTGGAGTTCTGTGGGGCCTTCGGCATGCTGGGAACTGGAGTTCTGTGGGGCCTTCGGCATGGTGGGAACTGGAGTTTTTTGGGGCCTTCGGCATGTTGGGAACTGGAGTTCTGTGGGGCCTTTGGCATGCTGGGAACTAGAGTTCTGTGGGGCCTTCTGCATGCTGGGAACTGGAGTTATGTGGGGCCTTCGGCATGTTGGGAACTAGAGTTCTGTGGGGCCTTCGGCATGTTGGGAACTGGAGTTCTGTGTGGCCTTCGGCATGTTGTTGAACTGGAGTTCTGTGGGGCCTTCAGGCATGTTGGGAACTGGAGTTATGTGGGGCCTTCAGCATGTTAGGAACTGGAGTTCTGTCGGGCCTTCAGCATGTTGGGAACTGGAGTTCTGTGGGGCCTTCGGCATGTTGGGAACTGGAGTTCTGTGGTGCCTTCAGCATGTTGGGAACTAGAGTTCTGTGGGGCCTTCGGCATGTTGTTGAACTGGAGTTCTGTGGGGCCTTCAGGCATGTTGGGAACTGGAGTTATGTGGGGCCTTCAGGCATGTTGGGAACTGGAGTTCTGTGGGGCCTTCAGCATGTTGGGAACTGGAGTTCTGTCGGGGCCTTCAGCATATTGGGAACTGGAGTTCTGTGGGGCCTTCGGCATGTTGGGAACTGGAGTTCTGTGGGGCCTTCAGGCATTTTGGGAACTGGAGTTCTGTGGGGCCTTCGGCATGTTGGGAACTAGAGTTCTTTGGGGCCTTCGGGCATGTTGGGAACTGGAGTTATTTGGGGCCTTCGGCATGTTGTTGAACTGGAGTTCTGTGGGGCCTTCAGGCATGTTGGGAACTGGAGTTATTTGGGGCCTTCGGCATGTTGTTGAACTGGAGTTCTGTGGGGCCTTCGGCATGTTGGGAACTAGAGTTCTTTGGGGCCTTCGGGCATGTTGGGAACTGGAGTTATTTGGGGCCTTCGGCATGTTGTTGAACTGGAGTTCTGTGGGGCCTTCAGGCATGTTGGGAACTGGAGTTCTGTGGGGCCTTCGGGCATGTTGTTGAACTGGAGTTCTGTGGGGCCTTCAGGCATGTTGTTGAACTGGAGTTCTGTGGGGCCTTCGGGCATGTTGGGAACTGGAGTTCTGTGGGGCCTTCGGCATGTTGTTGAACTGGAGTTCTGTGGGGCCTTCGGCATGTTGGGAACTAGAGTTCTTTGGGGCCTTCGGGCATGTTGGGAACTGGAGTTCTGTCGGGCCTTCAGCATGTTGGGAACTGGAGTTCTGTGGGGCCTTCGGCATGTTGGGAACTGGAGTTCTGTGGTGCCTTCAGCATGTTGGGAACTAGAGTTATGTGGGGCCTTCAGGCATTTTGGGAACTGGAGTTCTGTGGGGCCTTCGGCATGTTGGGAACTAGAGTTCTTTGGGGCCTTCGGGCATGTTGGGAACTGGAGTTATTTGGGGCCTTCGGCATGTTGTTGAACTGGAGTTCTGTGGGGCCTTCAGGCATGTTGGGAACTAGAGTTCTGTGGGGCCTTCGGGCATGTTGTTGAACTGGAGTTCTGTGGGGCCTTCAGGCATGTTGTTGAACTGGAGTTCTGTGGGGCCTTCGGGCATGTTGGGAACTGGAGTTCTGTGGGGCCTTCGGCATGTTGGGAACTAGAGTTCTTTGGGGCCTTCGGGCATGTTGGGAACTGGAGTTCTGTCGGGCCTTCAGCATGTTGGGAACTGGAGTTCTGTGGGGCCTTCGGCATGTTGGGAACTGGAGTTCTGTGGTGCCTTCAGCATGTTGGGAACTAGAGTTCTGTGGGGCCTTCAGGCATTTTGGGAACTGGAGTTCTGTGGGGCCTTCGGCATGTTGGGAACTAGAGTTCTTTGGGGCCTTCGGGCATGTTGGGAACTGGAGTTATTTGGGGCCTTCGGCATGTTGTTGAACTGGAGTTCTGTGGGGCCTTCAGGCATGTTGGGAACTGGAGTTCTGTGGGGCCTTCGGGCATGTTGTTGAACTGGAGTTCTGTGGGGCCATCAGGCATGTTGTTGAACTGGAGTTCTGTGGGGCCTTCGGGCATGTTGGGAACTGGAGTTCTGTGGGGCCTTCGGCATGTTGTTGAACTGGAGTTCTGTGGGGCCTTCGGCATGTTGGGAACTAGAGTTCTTTGGGGCCTTCGGGCATGTTGGGAACTGGAGTTCTTTGGGGCCTTCGGCATGTTGTTGAACTGGAGTTCTGTGGGGCCTTCGGCATGCTGGGAACTGGAGTTCTTTGGGGCCTTCGGTATGTTGTTGAACTGGAGTTCTGTGGGGCCTTCGGGCATGTTGGGAACTGGAGTTCTGTGGGGCCTTCGGCATGTTGTTGAACTGGAGTTCTGTGGGGCCTTCGGCATGTTGGGAACTAGAGTTCTTTGGGGCCTTCGGCATGTTGGGAACTGGAGTTCTTTGGGGCCTTCGGCATGTTGTTGAACTGGAGTTCTGTGGGGCCTTCGGCATGCTGGGAACTGGAGTTCTGTGGGGCCTTCGGCATGCTGGGAACTGGAGTTCTGTGGGGCCTTCGGCATGCTGGGAACTGGAGTTCTGTGGGGCCTTCGGCATGTTGGGAACTGGAGTTCTGTGGGGCCTTTGGCATGCTGGGAACTAGAGTTCTGTGGGGCCTTCTGCATGCTGGGAACTGGAGTTCTGTGGGGCCTTCGGCATGTTGGGAACTAGAGTTCTGTGGGGCCTTCGGCATGTTGGGAACTGGAGTTCTGTGGGGCCTTCGGCATGTTGTTGAACTGGAGTTCTGTGGGGCCTTCAGGCATGTTGGGAACTGGAGTTATGTGGGGCCTTCAGCATGTTGGGAACTGGAGTTATGTCGGGCCTTCAGGCATGTTGGGAACTGGAGTTATGTGGGGCCTTCAGCATGTTGGGAACTGGAGTTCTGTCGGGCCTTCAGCATGTTGGGAACTGGAGTTCTGTGGGGCCTACGGCATGTTGGGAACTGGAGTTCTGTGGTGCCTTCAGCATGTTGGGAACTACAGTTCTGTGGGGCCTTCAGGCATTTTGGGAACTGGAGTTCTGTGGGGCCTTCGAGCATGTTGTTGAACTGGAGTTCTGTGGGGCCTTCAGGCATGTTGTTGAACTGGAGTTCTGTGGGGCCTTCGGGCATGTTGGGAACTGGAGTTCTGTGGGGCCTTCGGCATGTTGTTGAACTGGAGTTCTGTGGGGCCTTCGGCATGTTGGGAACTAGAGTTCTTTAGGGCCTTCGGCATGTTGTTGAACTGGAGTTCTGTGGGGCCTTCGGCATGCTGGGAACTGGAGTTCTTTGGGGCCTTTGGTATGTTGTTGAACTGGAGTTCTGTGGGGCCTTCGGGCATGTTGGGAACTGGAGTTCTGTGGGGCCTTCGGCATGTTGTTGAACTGGAGTTCTGTGGGGCCTTCGGCATGTTGGGAACTAGAGTTCTTTGGGGCCTTCGGCATGTTGGGAACTGGAGTTCTGTGGGGCCTTCGGCATGTTGGAAACTGGAGTTCTGTGGGGCCTTCGGCATGTTGTTGAACTGGAGTTCTGTGGGGCCTTCAGGCATGTTGGGAACTGGAGTTATGTGGGGCCTTCGGCATGTTGGGAACTGGAGTTCTGTGGGGCCTTCGGCATGTTGTTGAACTGGAGTTCTGTGGGGGCTTCAGGCATGTTGGGAACTGGAGTTATGTGGGGCCTTCGGCATGTTGGGAACTGGAGTTCTGTCGGGCCTTCAGCATGTTGGGAACTGGAGTTCTGTGGGGCCTTCGGCATGTTGGGAACTGGAGTTCTGTGGTGCCTTCAGCATGTTGGGAACTAGAGTTCTGTGGGGCCTTCAGGCATTTTGGGAACTGGAGTTCTGTGGGGCCTTCGGCATGTTGGGAACTAGAGTTCTTTGGGGCCTTCGGGCATGTTGGGAACTGGAGTTATTTGGGGCCTTCGGCAAGTTGTTGAACTGGAGTTCTGTGGGGCCTTCAGGCATGTTGGGAACTGGAGTTCTGTGGGGCCTTCGGGCATGTTGTTGAACTGGAGTTCTGTGGGGCCTTCTGCATGCTGGGAACTGGAGTTCTGTGGGGCCTTCGGCATGTTGGGAACTAGAGTTCTGTGGGGCCTTCGGCATGTTGGGAACTGGAGTTCTGTGGGGCCTTCGGCATGTTGTTGAACTGGAGTTCTGTGGGGCCTTCAGCATGTTGGGAACTGGAGTTATGTCGGGCCTTCAGGCATGTTGGGAACTGGAGTTCTGTGGGGCCTTCAGCATGTTGGGAACTGGAGTTCTGTCGGGCCTTCAGCATGTTGGGAACTGGAGTTCTGTGGGGCCTACGGCATGTTGGGAACTGGAGTTCTGTGGTGCCTTCAGCATGTTGGGAACTACAGTTCTGTGGGGCCTTCAGGCATTTTGGGAACTGGAGTTCTGTGGGGCCTTCGAGCATGTTGTTGAACTGGAGTTCTGTGGGGCCTTCAGGCATGTTGTTGAACTGGAGTTCTGTGGGGCCTTCGGGCATGTTGGGAACTGGAGTTCTGTGGGGCCTTCGGCATGTTGTTGAACTGGAGTTCTGTGGGGCCTTCGGCATGTTGGGAACTAGAGTTCTTTAGGGCCTTCGGCATGTTGTTGAACTGGAGTTCTGTGGGGCCTTCGGCATGCTGGGAACTGGAGTTCTTTGGGGCCTTTGGTATGTTGTTGAACTGGAGTTCTGTGGGGCCTTCGGGCATGTTGGGAACTGGAGTTCTGTGGGGCCTTCGGCATGTTGTTGAACTGGAGTTCTGTGGGGCCTTCGGCATGTTGGGAACTAGAGTTCTTTGGGGCCTTCGGCATGTTGGGAACTGGAGTTCTGTGGGGCCTTCGGCATGTTGGAAACTGGAGTTCTGTGGGGCCTTCGGCATGTTGTTGAACTGGAGTTCTGTGGGGCCTTCAGGCATGTTGGGAACTGGAGTTATGTGGGGCCTTCGGCATGTTGGGAACTGGAGTTCTGTGGGGCCTTCGGCATGTTGTTGAACTGGAGTTCTGTGGGGGCTTCAGGCATGTTGGGAACTGGAGTTATGTGGGGCCTTCGGCATGTTGGGAACTGGAGTTCTGTCGGGCCTTCAGCATGTTGGGAACTGGAGTTCTGTGGGGCCTTCGGCATGTTGGGAACTGGAGTTCTGTGGTGCCTTCAGCATGTTGGGAACTAGAGTTCTGTGGGGCCTTCAGGCATTTTGGGAACTGGAGTTCTGTGGGGCCTTCGGCATGTTGGGAACTAGAGTTCTTTGGGGCCTTCGGGCATGTTGGGAACTGGAGTTATTTGGGGCCTTCGGCAAGTTGTTGAACTGGAGTTCTGTGGGGCCTTCAGGCATGTTGGGAACTGGAGTTCTGTGGGGCCTTCGGGCATGTTGTTGAACTGGAGTTCTGTGGGGCCTTCTGCATGCTGGGAACTGGAGTTCTGTGGGGCCTTCGGCATGTTGGGAACTAGAGTTCTGTGGGGCCTTCGGCATGTTGGGAACTGGAGTTCTGTGGGGCCTTCGGCATGTTGTTGAACTGGAGTTCTGTGGGGCCTTCAGGCATGTTGGGAACTGGAGTTATGTGGGGCCTTCAGCATGTTGGGAACTGGAGTTATGTCGGGCCTTCAGGCATGTTGGGAACTGGAGTTCTGTGGGGCCTTCAGCATGTTGGGAACTGGAGTTCTGTCGGGCCTTCAGCATGTTGGGAACTGGAGTTCTGTGGGGCCTACGGCATGTTGGGAACTGGAGTTCTGTGGTGCCTTCAGCATGTTGGGAACTACAGTTCTGTGGGGCCTTCAGGCATTTTGGGAACTGGAGTTCTGTGGGGCCTTCGAGCATGTTGTTGAACTGGAGTTCTGTGGGGCCTTCAGGCATGTTGTTGAACTGGAGTTCTGTGGGGCCTTCGGGCATGTTGGGAACTGGAGTTCTGTGGGGCCTTCGGCATGTTGTTGAACTGGAGTTCTGTGGGGCCTTCGGCATGTTGGGAACTAGAGTTCTTTAGGGCCTTCGGCATGTTGTTGAACTGGAGTTCTGTGGGGCCTTCGGCATGCTGGGAACTGGAGTTCTTTGGGGCCTTTGGTATGTTGTTGAACTGGAGTTCTGTGGGGCCTTCGGGCATGTTGGGAACTGGAGTTCTGTGGGGCCTTCGGCATGTTGTTGAACTGGAGTTCTGTGGGGCCTTCGGCATGTTGGGAACTAGAGTTCTTTGGGGCCTTCGGCATGTTGGGAACTGGAGTTCTGTGGGGCCTTCGGCATGTTGGAAACTGGAGTTCTGTGGGGCCTTCGGCATGTTGTTGAACTGGAGTTCTGTGGGGCCTTCAGGCATGTTGGGAACTGGAGTTATGTGGGGCCTTCGGCATGTTGGGAACTGGAGTTCTGTGGGGCCTTCGGCATGTTGTTGAACTGGAGTTCTGTGGGGGCTTCAGGCATGTTGGGAACTGGAGTTATGTGGGGCCTTCGGCATGTTGGGAACTGGAGTTCTGTCGGGCCTTCAGCATGTTGGGAACTGGAGTTCTGTGGGGCCTTCGGCATGTTGGGAACTGGAGTTCTGTGGTGCCTTCAGCATGTTGGGAACTAGAGTTCTGTGGGGCCTTCAGGCATTTTGGGAACTGGAGTTCTGTGGGGCCTTCGGCATGTTGGGAACTAGAGTTCTTTGGGGCCTTCGGGCATGTTGGGAACTGGAGTTATTTGGGGCCTTCGGCAAGTTGTTGAACTGGAGTTCTGTGGGGCCTTCAGGCATGTTGGGAACTGGAGTTCTGTGGGGCCTTCGGGCATGTTGTTGAACTGGAGTTCTGTGGGGCCTTCAGGCATGTTGTTGAACTGGAGTTCTGTGGGGCCTTCGGGCATGTTGGGAACTGGAGTTCTGTGGGGCCTTCGGCATGTTGTTGAACTGGAGTTCTGTGGAGCCTTCGGCATGTTGGGAACTAGAGTTCTGTGGGGCCTTCGGCATGTTGGGAACTGGAGTTCTGTGGGGCCTTCGGCATGTTGTTGAACTGGAGTTCTGTGGGGCCTTCAGGCATGTTGGGAACTGGAGTTATGTGGGGCCTTCAGCATGTTGGGAACTGGAGTTATGTCGGGCCTTCAGGCATGTTGGGAACTGGAGTTCTGTGGGGCCTTCAGCATGTTGGGAACTGGAGTTCTGTCGGGCCTTCAGCATGTTGGGAACTGGAGTTCTGTGGGGCCTACGGCATGTTGGGAACTGGAGTTCTGTGGTGCCTTCAGCATGTTGGGAACTACAGTTCTGTGGGGCCTTCAGGCATTTTGGGAACTGGAGTTCTGTGGGGCCTTCGAGCATGTTGTTGAACTGGAGTTCTGTGGGGCCTTCAGGCATGTTGTTGAACTGGAGTTCTGTGGGGCCTTCGGGCATGTTGGGAACTGGAGTTCTGTGGGGCCTTCGGCATGTTGTTGAACTGGAGTTCTGTGGGGCCTTCGGCATGTTGGGAACTAGAGTTCTTTAGGGCCTTCGGCATGTTGTTGAACTGGAGTTCTGTGGGGCCTTCGGCATGCTGGGAACTGGAGTTCTTTGGGGCCTTTGGTATGTTGTTGAACTGGAGTTCTGTGGGGCCTTCGGGCATGTTGGGAACTGGAGTTCTGTGGGGCCTTCGGCATGTTGTTGAACTGGAGTTCTGTGGGGCCTTCGGCATGTTGGGAACTAGAGTTCTTTGGGGCCTTCGGCATGTTGGGAACTGGAGTTCTGTGGGGCCTTCGGCATGTTGGAAACTGGAGTTCTGTGGGGCCTTCGGCATGTTGTTGAACTGGAGTTCTGTGGGGCCTTCAGGCATGTTGGGAACTGGAGTTATGTGGGGCCTTCGGCATGTTGGGAACTGGAGTTCTGTGGGGCCTTCGGCATGTTGTTGAACTGGAGTTCTGTGGGGGCTTCAGGCATGTTGGGAACTGGAGTTATGTGGGGCCTTCGGCATGTTGGGAACTGGAGTTCTGTCGGGCCTTCAGCATGTTGGGAACTGGAGTTCTGTGGGGCCTTCGGCATGTTGGGAACTGGAGTTCTGTGGTGCCTTCAGCATGTTGGGAACTAGAGTTCTGTGGGGCCTTCAGGCATTTTGGGAACTGGAGTTCTGTGGGGCCTTCGGCATGTTGGGAACTAGAGTTCTTTGGGGCCTTCGGGCATGTTGGGAACTGGAGTTATTTGGGGCCTTCGGCAAGTTGTTGAACTGGAGTTCTGTGGGGCCTTCAGGCATGTTGGGAACTGGAGTTCTGTGGGGCCTTCGGGCATGTTGTTGAACTGGAGTTCTGTGGGGCCTTCAGGCATGTTGTTGAACTGGAGTTCTGTGGGGCCTTCGGGCATGTTGGGAACTGGAGTTCTGTGGGGCCTTCGGCATGTTGTTGAACTGGAGTTCTGTGGAGCCTTCGGCATGTTGGGAACTAGAGTTCTTTGGGGCCTTCGGGCATGTTGGGAACTGGAGTTCTTTGGGGCCTTCGGCATGTTGTTGAACTGGAGTTCTGTGGGGCCTTCGGCATGTTGTTGAACTGGAGTTCTGTGGGGCCTTCGGCATGTTGGGAACTAGAGTTCTTTGGGGCCTTCGGCATGTTGGGAACTGGAGTTCTTTGGGGCCTTCGGCATGTTGTTGAACTGGAGTTCTGTGGGGCCTTCGGCATGCTGGGAACTGGAGTTCTGTGGGGCCTTCGGCATGCTGGGAACTGGAGTTCTGTGGGGCCATCGGCATGCTGGGAACTGGAGTTCTGTGGGGCCTTCGGCATGTTGGGAACTGGAGTTCTGTGGGGCCTTTGGCATGCTGGGAACTAGAGTTCTGTGGGGCCTTCTGCATGCTGGGAACTGGAGTTCTGTGGGGCCTTCGGCATGCTGGGAACTGGAGTTCTGCCGGTTCAACCAATTTTGGACTGAGGGCCATTCTAAAAACGCCTTCTAAATACTGACCTGAGTTTTCTGAACAACTTCAAATATTTATATAGCAGCATCAATTATTTTATTTTTTTTTAACAATTTTGAATACTGTACATACTGTACAGAACCCCAAGAGGGGTTCCCATCCAGAATGGGTTCAAGCTCAGCCAATAGGAACACAGAGGGGGCTAAAGGTTAAAGGTCGTACCTGGTAGTCGAGGTTGGAAGGAACAACAAAGCCTGGAGCCAGACACATCTTCCTGTCAAACTGAACACACACACACACACACACACACGCGCACGCACACGCACGCACAGACACACACACACGCACGCGCACACACACACACACACACACGCGCGCGCACACGCACACACACGCTTAGTTGATTTCCATTTATATTACGATAAATGTGCGCGACTGTATAGACGAAACGGAAGTGGGGAGGAGGCTTCACTTCCACTTTATATTTTACTCATGATCAGAGCTTCCGTTGCTCCAGACTGTATGACGGAAGCATTTATATTTGACTCATGATCAGAGCTTCCGTCGCTCCAGACTGTATGACGGAAGCATTTATATTTTACTCATGATCAGAGCTTCCGTTGCTCCAGACTGTATGACGGAAGCATTTATATTTTACTCATGATCAGAGCTTCCGTTGCTCCAGACTGTACGACGGAAGCATTTATATTTTACTCATGATCAGAGCTTCCATTGCTCCAGACTGTATGACGGAAGCATTTATATTTTACTCATGATCAGAGCTTCCGTTGCTCCAGACTGTACGACGGAAGCATTTATATTTTACTCATGATCAGAGCTTCCATTGCTCCAGACTGTATGACGGAAGCATTTATATTTTACTCATGATCAGAGCTTCCGTTGCTCCAGACTGTATGACGGAAGAGTTTGAACATTGCGAGAGGTGACAGTCTGGCAACGCGAGACTACATGACACACACCACACACCACACACCCCACACACACACACACACACACACACACACACACACACACACACACACACACACACACACACACACACACACACACACACACACACACACACACACACACACACACACACACACACACACACACACACACACCTGGTTGGGTTGCATGTACTCCTCCAGGTATGTCCTACAGAGCCGGCGGTCCCAGTCGTCAGTGATGTGACCTCCATACATGATCTCCCCAAACAGGTAGCGGAGGTCCTCCCATGGGACCTACACACGCACGCACGCACACACGCACGCACGCACGCACGCACGCACGCACGCACGCACGCACGCACGCACGCACGCACGCACGCACGCACGCACGCACGCACGCACGCAGGCAGGCAGGCAGGCACGCACGCACGCACGCACGCACGCACAAACAATTTACAATTTAGGCTTAATCCAGAGAGAGTTACATTAAGCAATAACAAAAAGCATGGCAGTACATCACATACATAATACGTAGTTATCATGAAACATGCGTAAGCTAAGAACGTAACAGTGGAGTATCTATATAATGAAACTATGCATGTATACTTAATAGTGCTATATGTAAATAAAATGCTATTCTAGTGCTGTCTACATAAAATGCTATAAAGTGTAAAATGCTATAAAGTCTTCATAAAATGCTATATAAAGTGTAAAATGCTATAAAGTCTTCATAAAATGCTATAAAGTCTTCATAAAATGCTATAAAGTGTAAAATGCTATAAAGTCTTCATAAAATGCTATAAAGTCTACATAAAATGCTATAAAGTGTAAAATGCTATAAAGTCTTCATAAAATGCTATAAAGTGTAAAATGCTATAAAGTCTTCATAAAATGCTATAAAGTCTACATAAAAAGATATAAAGTCTTCATAAAATGCTATAAAGTCTTCATAAAATGCTATAAAGTCTACATAAAATGCTATAAAGTGTAAAATGCTATAAAGTCTTCATAAAATGCTATAAAGTGTAAAATGCTATAAAGTCTTCATAAAATGCTATAAAGTCTACATAAAAAGATATAAAGTGTAAAATGCTATAAAGTCTTCATAAAATGCTATAAAGTGTAAAATGCTATAAAGTCTTCATAAAATGCTATAAAGTCTACATAAAATGCTATAAAGTCTTCATAAAATGCTATAAAGTCTTCATAAAATGCTATAAAGTCTACATAAAATGCTATAAAGTCTTCATAAAATGCTATAAAGTCTTCGTAAAACGCTATAAAGTTTACATAAAATGCTATAAAGTCTTCATAAAATGCTATAAAGTCTTCATAAAATGCTATAAAGTCTACATAAAATGCTATAAAGTCTACATAAAATGCTATAAAGTCTTCATAAAATGCTATAAAGTCTTCATAAAATGCTATAAAGTCTTCATAAAATGCTATAAAGTCTTCATAAAATGCTATAAAGTCTACATAAAATGATATAAAGTCTTCATAAAATGATATAAAGTGTAAAATGCTATAGTCTTCATAAAATGCTATAAAGTGTAAAATGCTATAAAGTCTTCATAAAATGCTATAAAGTCTTCATAAAATGCTATAAAGTCTTCATAAAATGCTATAAAGTGTAAAATGCTGTAAAGTTTACATAAAATGCTATAAAGTCTTCATAAAATGCTATAAAGTCTACATAAAATGCTATAAAGTCTACATAAAATGCTATAAAGTCTTCATAAAATGCTATAAAGTCTTCATAAAATGCTATAAAGTGTAAAATGCTACAAAGTCTTCAAAAAATGCTATAAAGTCTAAATAAAATGCTATAAAGTCTACATAAAATGCTATAAAGTCTTCATAAAATGCTATAAAGTCTTCATAAAATGCTATAAAGTCTACATAAAATGCTATAAAGTCTTCAAAAAATGCTATAAAGTCTTCATAAAATGCTATAAAGTCTTCATAAAATGCTATAAAGTCTTCATAAAATGCTATAAAGTCTACATAAAAAGATATAAAGTCTTCATAAAATGCTATAAAGTCTTCATAAAATGCTATAAAGTGTAAAATGCTATAAAGTCTTCATAAAATGCTATAAAGTCTTCATAAAATGCTATAAAGTGTAAAATGCTATAAAGTCTTCATAAAATGCTATAAAGTGTAAAATGCTATAAAGTCTTCATAAAATGCTATAAAGTCTTCATACAATGCTATAAAGTCTTCATAAAATGCTATAAAGTGTAAAATGCTACAAAGTCTTCAAAAAATGCTATAAAGTCTACATAAAATGCTATAAAGTCTTCATAAAATGCTATAAAGTCTACATAAAATGCTATAAAGTGTAAAATGCTATAAAGTCTTCATAAAATGCTATATAAGTGTAAAATGCTATAAAGTCTTCATAAAATGCTATAAAGTCTTCATAAAATGCTATAAAGTGTAAAATGCTATAAAGTCTTCATAAAATGCTATAAAGTGTAAAATGCTATAAAGTCTTCATAAAATGCTATAAAGTGTAAAATGCTATAAAGTCTTCATAAAATGCTATAAAGTCTTCATAAAATGCTATAAAGTGTAAAATGCTATAAAGTCTTCATAAAATGCTATAAAGTGTAAAATGCTATAAAGTCTTCATAAAATGCTATAAAGTGTAAAATGCTATAAAGTCTTCATAAAATGCTATAAAGTCTTCATAAAATGCTATAAAGTGTAAAATGCTATAAAGTCTTCATAAAATGCTATAAAGTCTTCATACAATGCTATAAAGTCTTCATAAAATGCTATAAAGTGTAAAATGCTACAAAGTCTTCAAAAAATGCTATAAAGTCTTCATAAAATGCTATAAAGTCTTCATAAAATGCTATAAAGTGTAAAATGCTATAAAGTTCATAAAATGCTATAAAGTCTTCATAAAATGCTATAAAGTGTAAAATGATATAAAGTCTTCATAAAATGCTATACAGTCTTCATAAAATGCTATAAAGTCTTCATAAAATGCTATAAAGTGTAAAATGCTAACAAAGTCTTCAAAAAATGCTATAAAGTCTTCATAAAATGCTATAAAGTCTACATAAAATGCTATAAAGTCTTCATAAAATGCTATAAAGTGTAAAATGCTAACAAAGTCTTCAAAAAATGCTATAAAGTCTTCATAAAATGCTATAAAGTCTACATAAAATGCTATAAAGTCTTCATAAAATGCTATAAAGTGTAAAATGCTAACAAAGTCTTCAAAAAATGCTATAAAGTCTTCATAAAATGCTATAAAGTCTACATAAAATGCTATAAAGTCTTCATAAAAGTCTTCATAAAACACACACACACACACACACACACACACACACACACACACACACACACACACACACACACACACACACACACACACACACACACACACACACACACACACACACACACACACACACACACACACACACACACACACACCTGTGCGTTGGCCTCCAGGTAGTTGTACAGCACGTTGACAGAGATGGTGAGGTCGCCGGTGTTGAACGGATACTTCCTGTTCCAGCCCTGAGGTCCGAACTTCCTCCTCTCGGCCACGCAGGCGTGGAAATAACACAGAGAGAACAGCAGCGTCTTGAACTCCTGTTCCCTGCTGCACTGGTCCAATATGACCTGGAAATATATTTATAAACATATGTATAAACATATTAAACTCCTGCTCCCTGCTGCACTGGTCCAGGATCACCTGGAAATATATTTATAAACATATTAAACTCCTGTTCCCTGCTGCACTGGTCCAATATGACCTGGAAATGTATGTATAAATATATTTATAAACATATTAAACTCCTGCTCCCTGCTGCACTGGTCCAATATGACCTGGAAATATATTTATACATATATATAACTCCTGCTCCCTGCTGCACTGGTCCAATATGACCTGGAAATATATGTATAAATATATATATAAACATATTAAACTCCTGTTCCATGCTGCACTGGTCCAGGATCACCTGGAAATATATTTATAAACATATATATAAACATATTAAACTCATGCTCCCTGCTGCACTGGTCCAATATGACCTGGAAATATATGTATAAATATATATATAAACATATTAAACTCCTGTTCCATGCTGCACTGGTCCAGGATCACCTGGAAATATATTTATAAACATATATATATAAACATATTAAACTCCTGTACCCTGCTGCACTGGTCCAATATGACCTGGAAATATATTTATAAACATATTAAACTCCTGTTCCCTGCTGCACTGGTCCAATATGACCTGGAAATATATATATAAACATATTAAACTCCTGTTCCCTGCTGCACTGGTCCAGGATCACCTGGAAATATATTTATAAACATATATATAAACATATTAAACTCCTGTACCCTGCTGCACTGGTCCAATATGACCTGGAAATATATTTATAAACATATTAAACTCCTGTTCCCTGCTGCACTGGTCCAATATGACCTGTAAATATATATATAAACATATTAAACTCCTGTTCCCTGCTGCACTGGTCCAATATGACCTGGAAATATATTTATAAACATATTAAACTCCTGTTCCCTGCTGCACTGGTCCAATATGACCTGGAAATATATATATAAACATATTAAACTCCTGTTCCCTGCTGCACTGGTCCAATATGACCTGGAAATAACACAGAGAGAACAGCAGCGTCTTGAACTCCTGTTCCCTGCTGCACTGGTCCAATATGACCTGGACATATATTTATAAACATATTAAACTCCTGTTCCCTGCTGCACTGGTCCAATATGACCTGGAAATATATTTATAAACATATTAAACTCCTGTTCCATGCTGCACTGGTCCAATATGACCTGGAAATATATTTATAAACATATTAAACTCCTGCTCCCTGCTGCACTGGTCCAATATGACCTGGAAATATATTTATAAACATATTAAACTCCTGCTCCCTGCTGCACTGGTCCAATATGACCTGGAAATATATTTATAAACATATTTATAAACATATTAAACTCCTGCTCCCTGCTGCACTGGTCCAATATGACCTGGAAATATATATATATACATATATAAACACACATTAACTCCTGTTCCCTGCTGGTCCAGGATTACCTGGAAATACATATAAACATATTATAAATACATTTAAAAACATACATAAATATCTATAACTCCTGCTGTACTGGTCCAGGATTACAGGAAATGCATGACCAAGTTTCACAGCAATTCAAAACGAGCCACTGCTGCAAAATATAGATGCCAATATTAAATATGAATATAGATCAGTGAGTACAGAAATACTGTAAACCATTATGGCCCCCATGGGGTCCCCAGACCCTCCTGTAAACCATTAGATGGACCCCAGGGGGTCCCCAGACCCTCCTGTAAACCATTAGATGGACCCCAGGGGGTCCCCAGACCCTCCTGTATGTAAACCATTAGATCCCCAGACCCGCCGCTGACCCACCTGGTCAAAGTTGTCCAGCGCAGCGTGCAGGTTGGCGAGCATACCAGTAGGGGGCTCGTTGGTGATCTTTATGGCGTTCTCCAGAATGCCCTGAGAAACATTTCACATTCAAAAAATCAGACCTGTCTGAAGTGAGTGGTGCTGTGCTGTGCTGTGCTGTAACTGTAACTGTACTGTACTGTACTGTACTGTACTGTACTGTACTGTACTGTACTGTACTGTACTGTACTGTTACTGCACTGCACTGTACTGTACTGTACTGTACTGTACTGCACTGCACTGCACTGCACTGCACTGCACTGTCACCCAGGAGGATGCGTGGGCGCCGTCACCCAGGAGGATGCGTGGGCGCCGTCACCCAGGAGGATGCGTGCACGCCGTCACCCAGGAGGATGTGTGCCCGTCACCCAGGAGGATGTGTGCACGCCGTCACCCAGGAGGATGTGTGCACGGCGTCACCCAGGAGGATGTGTGCACGCCGTCACCCAGGAGGATGTGTGCACGCCGTCACCCAGGAGGATGTGTGCACGGCGTCACCCAGGAGGAGGCGTGCACGCCGTCACCCAGGAGGATGTGTGCACGCCTTCACCCAGGAGGATGTGTGCACGCCGTCACCCAGGAGGATGCGTGCACGCCGTCACCCAGGAGGATGCGTGCACGCCGTCACCCAGGAGGATGCGTGCACGCCGTCACCCAGGAGGAGGCGTGCACGCCGTCACCCAGGAGGAGGCGTGCACGCCTTCACCCAGGAGGATGCGTGCACGCCGTCACCCAGGAGGATGCGTCACCCAGGAGGATGCGTCACCCAGGAGGATGCGTCACCCAGGAGGATGCGTGCACGCCGTCGCCCAGGAGGATGTGTGCACGTAATAATAATAACAACCTGAGGTATGATGTGTTCTTGGGGGGTCAGGGAAGGCTCGGCGCTCATAAACACTCTGTAGTCAGGATGGCTGCCGTCACAGCATCGATCTAGCAGCTTCTCTAGAGAACCCAGCCAGCGCCCCACCAGATGGATGTTCTGAGGAGGGGGGAGGAGGAGGAGGGAGGAGAGGGGGAGGAAGAGGAGGGGGGGGGAGGGGGAGGGGAGGGTGGAGGAGGAGGAGGGAGGGGGAGGAGAAGATGTTTTAAAACTCAAAACGCTGCCATAAGCATCATTAACTCACAGTTCATATAGCCACACACACACACACACACACACACACACACACACACACACACACACACACACACACACACACACACACACACACACACACAGTATAACCCAGTGTCCCTCTCTATAGCAGCTTTCTCCATGGCCTATCAGTGTAAAGTGGAGAAACCCTATCAGTGTACCTGTAGAATGACCCAGTGTCCCTCTCAGTGTACCTGTAGAATGACCCAGTGTCCCTCTCTATCAGTGTACCTGTAGAATGACCCAGTGTCCCTCTCTAGCAGTGTACCTGTAGAATGACCCAGTGTCCCTCTCTAGCAGTGTAAAGTGGAGAAACCCTATCAGTGTACCTGTAGAATGACCCAGTGTCCCTCTCTATCAGTGTACCTGTAGAATGACCCAGTGTCCCTCTCTAGCAGTGTAAAGTGGAGAAACCCTATCAGTGTACCTGTAGAATGACCCAGTGTCCCTCTCTATCAGTGTACCTGTAGAATGACCCAGTGTCCCTCTCTAGCAGTGTAAAGTGGAGAAACCCTATCAGTGTGCCTGTAGAATGACCCAGTGTCCCTCTCTATCAGTGTACCTGTAGAATGACCCAGTGTCCCTCTCTAGCAGTGTACCTGTAGAATGACCCAGTGTCCCTCTCTAGCAGTGTAAAGTGGAGAAACCCTATCAGTGTGCCTGTAGAATGACCCAGTGTCCCTCTCTAGCAGTGTACCTGTAGAATGACCCAGTGTCCCTCTCTAGCAGTGTAAAGTGGAGAAACCCTATCAGTGTGCCTGTAGAATGACCCAGTGTCCCTCTCTAGCAGTGTACCTGTAGAATGACCCAGTGTCCCTCTCTAGCAGTGTAAAGTGGAGAAACCCTATCAGTGTGCCTGTAGAATGACCCAGTGTCCCTCTCTATCAGTGTAAAGTGGAGAAACCCTATCAGTGTACCTGTAGAATGACCCAGTGTCCCTCTCTATCAGTGTAAACTGGAGAAACCCTATCAGTGTACCTGTAGAATGACCCAGTGTCCCTCTCTATCAGTGTAAACTGGAGAAACCCTATCAGTGTACCTGTAGAATGACCCAGTGTCCCTCTCTAGCAGTGTACCTGTAGAATGACCCAGTGTCCCTCTCTAGCAGTGTAAAGTGGAGAAACCCTATCAGTGTGCCTGTAGAATGACCCAGTGTCCCTCTCTATCAGTGTAAAGTGGAGAAACCCTATCAGTGTACCTGTAGAATGACCCAGTGTCCCTCTCTATCAGTGTAAACTGGAGAAACCCTATCAGTGTACCTGTAGAATGACCCAGTGTCCCTCTCTATCAGTGTAAACTGGAGAAACCCTATCAGTGTACCTGTAGAATGACCCAGTGTCCCTCTCTAGCAGTGTACCTGTAGAATGACCCAGTGTCCCTCTCTAGCAGTGTAAAGTGGAGAAACCCTATCAGTGTACCTGTAGAATGACCCAGTGTCCCTCTCTATCAGTGTAAAGTGGAGAAACCCTATCAGTGTACCTGTAGAATGACCCAGTGTCCCTCTCTATCAGTGTAAACTGGAGAAACCCTATCAGTGTACCTGTAGAATGACCCAGTGTCCCTCTCTAGCAGTGTACCTGTAGAATGACCCAGTGTCCCTCTCTAGCAGTGTAAAGTGGAGAAACCCTATCAGTGTACCTGTAGAATGACCCAGTGTCCCTCTCTATCAGTGTAAAGTGGAGAAACCCTATCAGTGTACCTGTAGAATGACCCAGTGTCCCTCTCTAGCAGTGTAAAGTGGAGAAACCCTATCAGTGTACCTGTAGAATGACCCAGTGTCCATCTCTAGCAGTGTAAAGTGGAGAAACCCCATCAGTGTACCTGTAGAATGACCCAGTGTCCCTCTCTATCAGAGTACAGTGGAGAAACCCCATCAGTGTACCTGTAGAATGACCCAGTGTCCCTCTCTAGCAGCCTTCTCCATGGCCAGCTCAGCCACAGCCTCCTGGCCCTGACCCAGAGACACGTTGTGGAGCTTCCCCAGGTCGATGGTGAAGCCCAGCCTCCTGCCTGCAGGGGGCGACACAGAGACATGACAGGACATTAAAACTCACTCACCGACCTATGACGTCTTTTGTTGTTTTTATTGATTAACACAATCTACGCCAACAATGTTAAAAAGTCTGCCAGCCGTCCGCCTCCAGCATATGAGATTTGCGTGTGTGCGTGCGTGCGTGCGTGTGTGCGTGCGTGCGTGCGTGCGTGCGTGCGTGCGTGCGTGCGTGCGTAAGTAAGTAAGTACCCAGTGCCTCCACGTCCTTCAGGGGGTCCACCCCGGGGGACAGGATGAAGAAGACCGGAGACGACGGACCGCTCTCTCTGAAAGACTTGGAGAACTCTGTCTTCCTTCCTTCAGTGTACTGAAGACCCAGAGTCTCTGAGACAAAGTTCCTATGGAGAGAAACCCTATCAGTGTACTGGAGAGAAACCCTATCAGTGTACTGAAGACCCAGAGTCTCTGAGACAAAGTTCCTATGGAGAGAAACCCTATCAGTGTACTGGAGAGAAACCCTATCAGTGTACTGAAGACCCAGAGTCTCTGAGACAAAGTTCCTATGGAGAAAAACCCTTTCAGTGTACTGGAGAGAAACCCTATCAGTGTACTGGAGACCAAGAGTCTCTGAGACAAAGTTCCTATGGAGAGAAACCCTATCAGTGTACTGGAGAGAAACCCTATCAGTGTACTGGAGACCAAGAGTCTCTGAGACAAAGTTCCTATGGAGAAAAACCCTTTCAGTGTACTGAAGATCCAGATAAACCCTATTAGTGTACTGAAGACCCAGAGAAACCCTATCAGTGTACTGAAGACCCAGAGAAACCCTGCCAGTGTACTGGAGACCCAGAGAGTCTGAGACAAAGTTCCAATGGAGAAAAACCCTGTCAGAAACCATATAAGTGTACAGAAGAAGACCAATGTCTTTGATAGAGACAGTAGGACAATAGAACAGTAGGTGACCTCAGACAGACAGACAGACAGACAGACAGACAGACAGACAGACAGACAGACAGACAGACAGACAGACAGACAGACAGACAGACAGGCAGACACGACAGACCCGACAGACCCGACAGACCAGACAGACAGACAGACAGACAGACAGGTCACCTCAGGGCGTAGGTCATGCGGTCAGGTCTCAGTGCTCTCATCATGATGAGTTTCTGTAGAGATGTTTTGGTTTTCCATTCCTGAGGAAACCTCTCCTTCTCTGGACACTCGGACTCCACCACCTTGATGTTAAATAGACCTTATCAATAATAATAATACTACTACTACTGCTGCTGCTGCTGCTGCTACTAATAATGCTAATAATGCTAATAATAACAAGCACCTTCTTCCAGCGTTTAGGAGAGCCCTCGATGTCTCGATCCAGACCCCGGAACTCGTCTGTGAAACTCATGGTCTGCAGTTGGAGACACAAGAGGAACAGTTCAAAACCCAGTTACGTCCCGGACGGGACAGAATCCTAAACCATGTTTTGGGGTGAGTGTTCGGCACAACTGCCAATCAAAGTGAGTACTGGCCAATCACAGCGTGTCTTCTCCGGGACTTGTCAAAATGCTGCCGCATATTGTATGCAGCTCGGCGTGCACACGGTGGTCACACTGCGTGCGTGCGTGCGTGCGTGCGTGCGTGCGTGCGTGCGTGCGTGCGTGCGTGCGTGCGTGCGTGCGTGCGTGCGTGCGTGCGTGCGTGCGTGCGTGCGTGCGTGGTACCTTAATGGCGCTCCAGGAAGTGTTGGACAGGAAGTCGACGGGCGTGGCGTAGGTGTGTTCAACGTTGAAACGCAACAGGAAGTCCAGCTCTCTCATGTCGATGTCTTTACTGAGCAACAGCAGCTGCAGAACATTTTAGCCCATTTAAATAGCAGATCTACAAGCTCGCTTGTAGGTCTGCTATTTTTTAAAAATCGTGAAAATATGTATTTCAGAAAACTGGAGGATATAGAAGATTTTTTTTAAATTTCGAGGTCAGGCCCATTTAAAAAAAATCTTCTAAATCCTCCAGTTTTCTGAAATAAATATTTTCACGATTTTTCAAAAATAGCAGACCTACAAGCTCGTGTGATCTATGAGCTTGTAGATCTGTTATTTTTCGATAGCTAAAGCATAACATAATGCTAACACCAAAAGGGGTTCCCGCCCAAAATGGGTTAAAAATAATTGTTTGTGCGTGTGCACATGCTATGCATGCATGTGCAGTGTCAGTGTGTCTGTGTCTGTGTCTGTGTCTGTGTCTGTGTCTGTGTCTGTGTCTGTGTCCGTGTGTGTGTGTGTGTGTGTGTGTGTGTGTGTGTGTGTGTGTGTGTGTGTGTGTGTGTGTGTGCGTGCATGCGTGTTACCTGAAACGCCAGCTGAGCAGTGAAGGTGAGCTTGTCCCTCTCAAACAGCCCTCTGCTGATGTAGTTGAAGGTGCTGAAGGTGATGGTGTCGATGAGCGTGTTCACTCTGCTCTGAACATCGTCACAGACCGAGGCGACCTCCACAGCCTTGTGGAACACCACGTTGAAGGCCTGGTTCAAAGAAACACCGTTTTAGACTGGAGCCTTGTGGAACACCTCATAAAGACACTGTTTTAGACTGGAGCCCTGTGGAACACCTTATAAAAGACACACCGTTTTAGACTGGAGCCCTGTCAACACCTCATAAAGACACTGTTTTAGACTGGAGCCCTGTGGAACACCTCGTGAAATACACACTGTTTTAGACTGGAGCCCTGTGGAACACCTCATTAAAGACAAACTGTTTTAGACTGGAGCCCTGTGGAACACCTCATAAAGACACACTGTTTTAGACTGGAGCCCTGTGGAACACCTCATAAAGACACTGTTTTAGACTGGAGCCCTGTGGAACACCTCATGAAATACACACTGTTTTAGACTGGAGCACTGTGGAACATCTCATTAAAGACAAACTGTTTTAGACTGGAGCCCTGTGGAACACCACATAAAGACACACTGTTTTAGACTGAAGCCCTGTGGAACACCTCATAAAGACACACTGTTTCAGACTGGAGCCCTGTGGAACACCTCATTAAAGACACACTGTTTTAGACTGGAGCCCTGTGGAACACCTCATAAAGACACACTGTTTTAGACTGGAGCCCTGTGGAACACCTCATAAAGACACTGTTTTAGACTGGAGCCCTGTGGAACACCTCATTAAAGACAAACTGTTTTAGACTGGAGCCCTGTGGAACACCTCATGAAATACACAATGTTTTAGACTGGAGCCATGTGGAACACCTCATTAAAGACACGGTTTTAGACTGGAGCCCTGTGGAACACCACATAAAGACACACTGTTTTAGACTGGAGCCCTGTGGAACACCACATAAAGACACACTGTTTTAGACTGGAGCCCTGTGGAACACCTCATAAAGACACTGTTTTAGACTGGAGCCCTGTGGAACACCTCATAAAAGACACACTGTTTTAGACTGGAGCCCTGTGGAACACCTCATGAAATACACACTGTTTTAGACTGGAGCCCTGTGGAACACCTCATTAAAGAAAAACTGTTTTAGACTGGAGCCCTGTGGAACACCTCATTAAAGACAAACTGTTTTAGACTGGAGCCCTGTGGAACACCTCATAAAGACACACTGTTTTAGACTGGAGCCCTGTGGAACACCTCATGAAATACACACTGTTTTAGACTGGAGCACTGTGGAACATCTCATTAAAGACAAACTGTTTTAGACTGGAGCCCTGTGGAACACCACATAAAGACACACTGTTTTAGACTGGAGCCATGTGGAACACCTCATAAAGACACACTGTTTTAGACTGGAGCCCTGTGGAACACCTCATTAAAGACACACTGTTTTAGACTGGAGCCCTGTGGAACACCTCATGAAATACACACTGTTTTAGACTGGAGCCCTGTGGAACACCTCATAAAAGACACACTGTTTTAGACTGAAGCCCTGTGGAACACCTCGTAAAAACTGAACTGGCACATGGGGTAGTTTTTACCTTTAAACTGAACTGGTACATGGGGTAGTTTTACCTTTAAACTGAACAGGTACATTGGATAGTTTTTAACTTTAAACTGAACTGGTACATGGGGTAGTTTTACCTTTAAACTGAACTGGTACATGGGGTAGTTTTACCTTTAAGCTGAACTGGTACATGGGGTAGTTTTACCTTTAAGCTGACTGGTACATGGGGTAGTTTTTACCTTTAAGCTGAACCTGTACATGGGGTAGTTTTTACCTTTAAACTGAACTGGTACATGGGGTAGTTTTTACCTTTAAACTGAACTGGTACATGGGGTAGTTTTTACCTTTAAGCTGTACTGGGACATGGGGTAGTTTTTACCTTTAAACTGAACTGGTACATGGGGTAGTTTTACCTTTAAGCTGCACTGGTACATGGGGTAGTTTTACCTTTAAGCTGCACTGGTACATGGGGTAGTTTTACCTTTAAGCTAGACTGGTACATGGGGTAGTTTTACCTTTAAACTGAACTGGTACATGGGGTAGTTTTACCTTTAAACTGAACTGGTACATAGGGTAGTTTTACCTTTAAACTGAACTGGTACATGGGGTAGTTTTACCTTTAAACTGAACTGGTACATGGGGTAGTTTTACCTTTAAGCTGAACCTGTACATGGGGCAGTTTTTACCTTTAAACTTAACTGGTACATGGGGTAGTTTTACCTTTAAAATGAACTGGTACATGGGTAGTTTTACCTTTAAACTGAACTGGTACATGGGGTAGTTTTACCTTTAAACTGAACTGGTACATGGGGTAGTTTTACCTTTAAACTGAACTGGTACATGGGGTAGTTTTACCTTTAAACTGAACTTGTACATGGGGTAGTTTTACCTTTAAACTGAACTGGTACATGGGGTAGTTTTTACCTTTAAACTGAACTGGTACATGGGGTAGTTTTACCTTTAAACTGAACTGGTACATGGGGTAGTTTTACCTTTAAGCTGCACTGGTACATGGGGTAGTTTTACCTTTAAACTGAACTGGTACATGGGGTAGTTTTACCTTTAAACTGAACTGGTACATAGGGTAGTTTTACCTTTAAACTGAACTGGTACATGGGGTAGTTTTACCTTTAAACTGAACTGGTACATGTGGTAGTTTTACTTTTAAACTGAACTGGTACATGGGGTAGTTTTACCTTTAAACTGACTGGTACATGGGGTAGTTTTACCTTTAAGCTGAACCTGTACATGGGGTAGTTTTTACCTTTAAACTTAACTGGTACATGGGGTAGTTTTACCTTTAAACTGAACTGGTACATGGGTAGTTTTACCTTTAAACTGAACTGGTACATGGGGTAGTTTTACCTTTAAACTGAACTGGTACATGGGGTAGTTTTACCTTTAAACTGAACTGGTACATGGGGTAGTTTTACCTTTAAACTGAACTGGTACATGGGGTAGTTTTTACCTTTAAACTGAACTGGTACATGGGGTAGTTTTACCTTTAAACTGAACTGGTACATGGGGTAGTTTTACCTTTAAACTGAACTGGTACATGGGGTAGTTTTTACCTTTAAACTGAACTGGTACATGGGGTAGTTTTACCTTTAAACTGAACTGGTACATGGGGTAGTTTTTACCTTTAAACTGAACTGGTACATGGGGTAGTTTTACCTTTAAACTGAACTGGTGCATGGGTTAGTTTTACCTTTAAACTGAACTGGTACATGGGGTAGTTTTTACCTTTAAACTGAACTGGTACATGGGGCAGTTTTACCTTTAAACTGAACTGGTACATGGGGTAGTTTTACCTTTAAACTGAACTGGTACATGGGGTAGTTTTTACCTTTAAACTGAACTGGTACATGGGGTAGTTTTTACCTTTAAACTGAACTGGTACATGGGGTAGTTTTTACCTTTAAACTGAACTGGTACATGGGGTAGTTTTACCTTTAAACTGAACTGGTACATGGGGTAGTTTTACCTTTAAGCTGAACTGGTACATGGGGTAGTTTTACCTTTAAACTGAACTGGTACATAGGGTAGTTTTACCTTTAAACTGAACTGGTACATGGGGTAGTTTTACCTTTAAACTGAACTGGTACATGTGGTAGTTTTACCTTTAAACTGACTGGTACATGGGGTAGTTTTACCTTTAAGCTGAACCTGTACATGGGGTAGTTTTTACCTTTAAACTTAACTGGTACATGGGGTAGTTTTACCTTTAAACTGAACTGGTACATGGGTAGTTTTACCTTTAAACTGAACTGGTACATGGGTTAGTTTTACCTTTAAACTGAACTGGTACATGGGGTAGTTTTTACCTTTAAACTGAACTGGTACATGGGGTAGTTTTTACCTTTAAACTGAACTGGTACATGGGGTAGTTTTACCTTTAAGCTGAACTGGTACATGGGGTAGTTTTACCTTTAAACTGAACTGGTACATGGGGTAGTTTTACCTTTAAACTGAACTGGTACATGGGGTAGTTTTACCTTTAAACTGAACTGGTACATGGGGTAGTTTTACCTTTAAACTGAACTGGTACATGGGGTAGTTTTTACCTTTAAACTGAACTGGTACATGGGATAGTTTTACCTTTAAGCTGAACTGGTACATGGGGTAGTTTTACCTTTAAACTGAACTGGTACATGGGGTAGTTTTACCTTTAAACTGAACTGGTACATGGGGTAGTTTTTACCTTTAAACTGAACTGGTACATGGGGTAGTTTTACCTTTAAGCTAAACTGGTACATGGGGTAGTTTTACCTTTAAACTGAACTGGTACATGGGGTAGTTTTACCTTTAAACTGAACTGGTACATGGGGTAGTTTTACCTTTAAACTGAACTGGTACATGGGGTAGTTTTTACTTTAAACTGAACTGGTACATGGGGTAGTTTTACCTTTAAACTGAACTGGTGCATGGGTTAGTTTTACCTTTAAACTGAACTGGTACATGGGGTAGTTTTTACCTTTAAACTGAACTGGTACATGGGGTAGTTTTTACCTTTAAACTGAACTGGTTACATGGGGTAGTTTTTACCTTTAAACTGAACTGGTACATGGGGTAGTTTTACCTTTAAGCTGAACTGGTACATGGGGTAGTTTTACCTTTAAACTGAACTGGTACATGGGGTAGTTTTACCTTTAAACTGAACTGGTACATGGGGTAGTTTTACCTTTAAACTGAACTGGTACATGGGGTAGTTTTACCTTTAAACTGAACTGGTACATGGGGTTGATCTTGTTCAGGTCATTCATGATGAAATAAAGCAGAGATGCTCGTACGGCCACCGGGCGGTAGTGTTCCCTCGCCTCGTTGATCTTTACCTCGTTCCCCTTGGCCTCCAGGACCTAGGAGGTAAGGAGACAGGAGATAAGGAGACATGACACGAGATGAGGAGAGACGAGAGGAGGGGAGAGGTCTCGTTGTATCGTCTCGAGACGAAACGAGACGAGACAAAGAGACGAGATAAATCAGGACAGAGAGGTGCAGATCAGATAAATTCAATTACCAAAGCGCGCACGCACCTTAGTATATATATATATGAATAGAGACGGCACCCGGAGGAAACCCTGAGGCGAAATGGACATAGTGGCCGAATTTGGTATTGCAGCTCTGGGCCAAACTCATGAACACGCTGGTCCGTTGACTATCACGTGAACGCTGTTTCATACGTGAACGACGCTGTTTCATAGGTGAACGCGTGCAATGATAGTCAACGGCCAAGTGCGTTCAATGTGTTTGGGGCAAATCCATCCCAGAATGCACTCTGTTCCTGAGTGAAATCGCCTCATGCGCTTTTGAGCAACTTAACACAAGTGGATGGGAGGAGATATCCGGTGCCGTCTCTATTCATATATACTCTAAGGCACGCACACACACACGCACGCACACACACACCTTCATCTCTATCTCCGCGGCGGTGTGTTTGGTGGTCTCCAGCTTGTCCACCAGGAGGGTGTCTCCCAGGAAGTAGCTGTCGGCTGCAGACAGTCTGGAGAGGAGCTCGTCTTCCAGCTGCTTCAACTCGATCTTAAACATGTTCTGTTGGAGGGTCAGCTCACTCTGTGCACGCACACACGCACGCACACACGCAGGCACGTACACACACACGCACGCACGCACACACGCAGGCACGTACACGCACGCACGCACGCACGCACGCACGCACGCACGCACGCACGCACGCACGCACGCAAGCACGCACGCAAGCACGCACACACACACACACACACACACACACACGTGTTGATTTCGTCGACTAAAACTAAGTCGAAAAATGTTCGGCGACTACCTTTTTTTCCACTGACGAAAACTAAATGGGAACTAAATGAAAACTAAGCTACGATGACTAAAACTAAGACTAAATATACTGACAATTTCAAATGAAATAAAAACTAGACTAAAATGTTAGGAAGGGACTAGTGGACAAGAGATCCACTATAAGTCATCTTACAATTCGTTGCATGCTGACAATAGCAGATCTACAAGCTCACACACACACACACACGCGTGCACGCACACTTCTGTCGGACAAAAATGTCAACGTGTGTTTCCACCATAGCCCTTTCCCTTTCATCAACAGACTTCATGGTGAGAAGGACCACATGGTGGCGCTCCAACCATAGAGTATAAAGAAGGATAGAGACTGAACTGGCGCGAAGCTCCGCCCCCTCCGCTATTCATGTCAGTGGAAGTTGCTCAGTGGCGTTTTGAAGCATTCATGCAACCTTTATTTAAATAAAAAAAGAGACCATTGAGGGAACCCCTCATTTACAATGATGCCGACATTACATACAAAAAAACAGTAATACAACAACAATATTAGTTACAACAAACCGTTAATACAATTATATATTCAGCAATCAGTTAAAACAGCAACATACAGGTGATGGACGGTTATTGAGTACATTTCTAAAATGACCAATTGATGCCAGGGTATTAGGTTTAAGTTCTTGTTGCAAGATATTCCAAGAATCAGGTGCACCGATGCTGAAAGCAGCCTTTCCAAGTTCAGAGTTGGCAAAAGGGACCAGAAGGCCTAGCACCCGGAAGAACCGTCTCAAAAGGGACCAGAAGGCCTAGCACCCGGAAGAACCGTCTCAAAAGGGACCAGAAGGCCTAAACGAGCACCCGGAAGAACCGTCTCAGAACGTCTATACTTCCGCATTTGACCACCAAATTTTGGTGGTCAAATGCGGAAGTGCAACCTAGCGCTCAATGTTAAAGCCCAGCTGCACGGGGTTTCCCGGTCATGCATCCACGGGTCCACCTGCAGTCCCTCCTCTTACCACTAGGGCCCAGTGCCTCAACGTTGTATAGGGGGCGGTACCTTAAAGTGCTCCAGGTCGGGTCTCTCCTGGTTGACGACCTGCGCCAGCAGCTGGTCCTCGAGGCCGTCGCGCGTCACGGTGAAGTTGATCAGGGTGGTCTGGGCCTGGATCTCTGGCTTGTAGTGAGGGTTGGCCAGCTTGGTGTGCAGGATGAGGCGGAAGGACGGGTTGAAGTAGCACTCCTTATCTCCCACCTTTATGTAGCTGTTAGGACACAAATATAACCTTTATGTAGCTGCAAGGACACCAATATAACCTTTATGTAGCTGCTAGGACACCAATATAACCTTTATGTAGCTGTTAGGACACAAATATAACCTTTATGTAGCTGTTAGGACACCAATATAACCTTTATGTAGCTGCAAGGACATAAATATAACCTTGATGTTGCTGCAAGGACATAAATATAACCTTTATGTAGCTGCAAGGACACCAATATAACCTGTATGTAGCTGTTAGGACACCAATATAACCTTTATGTAGCTGTTAGGACACAGATATAACCTTTATGTAGCTGTTAGGACACCAATAGAACCTTTATGTAGCTGCAAGGACACCAATATAACCTTTATGTAGCTGTTAGGACACCAATATAACCTTTATGTAGCTGTTAGGACACCAATATAACCTTTATGTAGCTGTTAGGACACCAATATAACCTTTATGTAGCTGCAAGGACACCAATAGAACCTTTATGTAGCTGCAAGGACACAAATATAACCTTTATGTAGCTGTTAGGAGTCCTAACAGCTACATAAAGGTTATATTTTAACCTGTATGTATGTGTCCTAACTTAGGACACATACATACAGGTTAAAATATAACCTTTATGTAGCTGTTAGGACACTGGATACAGGTTACCATTTACAATGTAGTCATTAATTACCTGCCCTTCTTAATGGTGTGTCTCCCCAGCAGGGGGTCTATGACGGGGTCAAAGGTCTCCTCCAGGTTCTCAATGAGGACGGTGTCGCCCGAGACCACGGCCTGTTCGATGATGTCCACATACCTGTTAGCATGTTTATAACATGTTATAACATGTTCAATGACGTCTACATACCTATTAGCATGTTCAGAACATGTTCATTTATTCTTAATTACTATTGCCTATATAAAGCAAAATAAAGGAAGAAAAAAAACACTTTGAGAAGTGTTAGGGGTTTGAGAATCACTGACATAGAAACAGGTTTTGTCATGAAACTGATTTAGAAGACATTATCCCCCAGGAGGAAGTCACTAATGTTGCTCTGGAGAGGGAGGTCTGGAACACTCTGGTGGAGCTGTTGCCCCCGCGACCCGACTACGGATAAGCGATTGAAGATGGATGGATGGATGGATGTATATAATCTGGTCTCTCTCACCCTTTCTGCCCCAGACTGACCACCTTCAGAGCGTTGCCGTAGCGACTCTTGATCCACTTGATGCCCTGCAGCTGAGGGTCGATGAGGAGGGGCCAGCGCTCACCTGGGGGGTGCACGCACGCACAAATGCACGCACGCGTGCACGCACGCACGCACGCACATGCGCACACACACACAGTTAATAAGTATGCTAGTGTTCTGAGTGGACATTATTATATGGGCTCTATTTTCGTCAATGCTAAACCCCTAAAACTTTTTTTTTACTACTTTGAAAATAATCTTTGAATAGTTCAACTAGCTGATATATACAACAACATGTTGTTGTGAGCTTGTGGATCGGCTATTTTAACTATTCACAAATGTTTTTCACAATAGTAAAAAAAGCAAAAAAGCAAAGTAGTTTAGGAATAAGGGGTTTAGCATGGACGAAAATATAGGCCCTTGTCTCCATGCATAAGGTGTATATAATGATGTTGAATAAGGGATATAAGGCATAATTACAGTTAATAAGGTGTATATAATAAGGTGTATATTAGGTGAATAAGGGATATAAGGTATAATGAGTTAATAAGGTACGGTGTAGATGAGGTGAATAAGGGATATAAGGTATAATTACCGTTAATAAGGTGTATATAATAAGGTGTATATGATGTGAATAAGGGATATAAGGTATCATTACAGTTAATAAGGTGTATATAATAAGGTATAGATGAGGTGAATAAGGGATATAAGGTATAATTACCGTTAATAAGGTGTATATAATAAGGTGTATATGATGTGAATAAGGGATATAAGGTATCATTACAGTTAATAAGGTGTATATAATAAGGTGTAGATGAGGTAAATAAGGTAAATAAGGACTAACAGTTAATAAGGATGGTAGCGTTCTGAGTGGACATCTTGTCTCCATGTATAAGGTGTATATAATAAGGTGTATATGAGGTGAATAAGGTAAATAAGGACTAACAGTTAATAAGGATGGTAGCGTTCTGAGTGGACATCTTGTCTCCAGGCAGACCCTCGTTGTTCCACTGAGCCACGGTGGCGTCGTCTGTCATCATCGACACCGGGTCTAACTCACCCGTCATGGGGACAGGGACCTGGGGAGAGACAGACAGGTGGCGCTGAGAGACAGACAGGCACCTGAAGAGAGACAGACAGGCGGCGCTGAGGAGAGACAGACAGGCGGCGCTGAGAGACAGACAGGCTGTGGGTCTAACTCACCCGTCATGGGGACGGGTACCTGGGGAGAGACAGACAGGTGGCGCTGAGAGACAGACAGGCACCTGAAGAGAGACAGACAGGCTGTGGGTCTAACTCACCCGTCATGGGGACGGGTACCTGGGGAGAGACAGACAGGTGGCGCTGAGAGACAGACAGGCACCTGAAGAGAGACAGACAGGCTGTGTGAGAGACAGACAGGCACCTGAGGAGAGACAGACAGGCAGCGCTGAGAGACAGACAGGTACCTGAGGAGAGACAGACAGGCAGCGCTGAGAGACAGACAGGTACCTGAGGAGAGACAGACAGGGACCTGAGGAGAGACAGACAGGCGGCGCTGAGGAGAGACAGACAGGCGGCGCTGAGAGACAGACAGGTACCTGAGGAGAGACAGACAGGCAGCGCTGAGAGACAGGCGGGTACCTGAGGAGAGACAGACAGGGACCTGAGGAGAGACAGACAGGCGGCGCTGAGAGACAGACAGGTACCTGAGGAGAGACAGACAGGGACCTGAGGAGAGAGAGACAGGTACCTGAGAGGAGAGACAGACAGGTACCTGAGGAGAGACAGACAGGCAGCGCTGAGAGACAGACGGGTACCTGAGTAGAGACAGACAGGGACCTGAGGAGAGACAGACAGGGACCTGAGGAGAGAGAGACAGGCGGCGCTGAGAGACAGACAGGTACCTGAGGAGAGACAGACAGGCAGCGCTGAGAGACAGACAGGTTGACAGACAGGCTGTGTGAGAGACAGACAGGCTGTGTCAACATATTTTCAGACGGGGGTCGGCGGACAATTACATACTGTATAATTCTATTCAATTACATACTGTATAATTCTTGGGCTGATTGACATGCATGGTATGAAAACCACTGACACATAGAAACACGGGGTTTTTCAGAAAACTTTCCATGCCATACCGGAAGGCAGCATTCAGTAGAATTGCTTTTTTTCCGAAGTCTCCTGAACTTGAACACATTATTTTGCGTTGAACAAATTTGTTTAGAAATCCATGTCGTTACGCCTGCATCTCCACTAGCTAAGAAAGTAGCTTGTAGATCTGCTATTTTTGTCCAAAAGTGTCCTCTTACGGGATTTCAGCCCCTGCATCTCTAAAACTCTCTGTACGTCCCTGATCTAAAGGTGATCTAAAGGTGATCTAACTGTGTTCTAAAGGTTCTTCTAACCTTCTGGTTCCGTAGGAACGGCATCCACAGGTTGTCCAGAAGCTCTCATAAAGGTTCTAAAGATGTTCTAAAGGGTCCTAACCTTCTGGTTCCGTAGGAACGGCATCCACAGGTTGTCCAGCAGCTCTCTTAAAGGTTCTAAAGGTTCTCCTAACCTTCTGGTTCCGTAGGAACGGCATCCACAGGTTGTCCAGAAGCTCTCTGCGGTACTTCTTGGAGAAGGAGCCAGCGTAGGAGATGAAGGCAGCGGTCAGCAGGAGGTCTCCACACAGCGTCTCCTCCTGCTCGTGGTACTGAGCCACGGAGTGGGCCCAGCGCACGTTCTCACTCTGAGGGACGCACGCACGCACCACACACACACACACACACACACACACACACACACACACACACACACACACACACACACACACACACACACACACACACACACACACACACACACACACACACACACACACACACACACTCGGCTTAATTTGCGATGCACATCAGATGCACTTGTCTGTCGTTTAACTGCAACATGGTACTTATAATGTGATGTCGTCCAGATTGGCCAGCTTAGTGACCACACCCACCTCCAGGCCACACCCACCTGCAGGGTGTGGCCTGAGAGAGAGTTGCGTCATCGAGGGGCATAAACTCTAGTCTACGGACCCCCATTTAATGGCACCTCTATCTCTGGGACCTCAATCAATGTTAATTTAACTCTGAGAGTGTACAAAATGGAACCAAACAGACCCATAAGGGTCCATTTGGTTCTATCATTTAGCTGGGGACCCCCTGGAACTCTCTCAAGGACCCCTATGGGTCCCCGGACCCCACTTTGGGAACCACTGAAGATGACACTTTGGCCGTCACTTCTTCAAGGTGTTGTTTGAAGGAAGAGTGTTCTATCCAGACGTACACCAGGGTACCCCAAGGTACCCCAAGGTACCACCAAGGTACCCCAAGGTACCACCAAGGTACCACCACGGTACCACCAAGGTACCCCAAGGTACCACCAAGGTACCACCACGGTACCACCAAGGTACCACCAAGGTACCCCAAGGTACCCCAAGGTACCACCAAGGTACCCCAAGGTACCACCAAGGTACCACCACGGTACCACCAAGGTACCACCAAGGTACCCCAAGGTACCACCACGGTACCACCAGGGTACCACCAAGGTACCCCAAGGTACCACCACGGTACCACCAAGGTACCACCAAGGTACCCCAAGGTACCACCACGGTACCACCAGGGTACCACCAAGGTACCCCAAGGTACCACCACGGTACCACCACGGTACCACCAAGGTACCACCAAGGTACCACCACGGTACCACCACGGTACCACCAAGGTACCCCAAGGTACCCCAAGGTACCACCAAGGTACCCCGCGGTACCACCAAGGTACCACCAAGGTACCCCAAGGTACCCCGTGGTACCACCAAGGTACCCCAAGGTACCACCAAGGTACCACCAAGGTACCCCAAGGTACCACCACTGTACCACCAGGGTACCACCAAGGTACCACCAAGGTACCCCGTGGTACCACCAAGGTAGCACCAAGGTACCACCAAGGTACCACCAGGGTACCACCAGGGTACCACCAAGGTACCACCAAGGTACCCCAAGGTACCCCAAGGTACCACCAGGGTACCACCAAGGTACGACCAGGGTACCACCAAGGTACCACCAAGGTACCACCACGGTACCACCAGGGTACCACCAGGGTACCACCAAGGTACCACCAAGGTACCACCAAGGTACCACCAGGGTACCACCAAGGTACCACCAAGGTACCACCAGGGTACCACCAGGGTACCACCAAGGTACCACCAAGGTACCACCAGGGTACCACCAAGGTATCCCGCGGTACCACCAAGGTACCACCAGGGTACCACCAAGGTACCACCAAGGTACCACCAAGGTACCACCAAGGTACCACCAAGGTACCACCAGGGTACCACCAAGGTACCACCAGGGTACCACCAAGGTACCACCAGGGTACCACCAAGGTACCACCAAGGTACCACCAAGGTACCACCAGGGTACCACCAAGGTAACACCAAGGTACCACCAAGGTAACACCAGGGTACCACCAAGGTACCACCAGGGTACCCCGCGGTACCACAAAGGTACCCCAATGTACCACCAGGGTACCACCAAGGTACCACCAAGGTACCACAAAGGTACCACCAAGGTACCACCAAGGTACCACCAGGGTACCACCAAGGTAAAACCAAGGTACCACCAAGGTACCACCAGGGTACCACCAAGGTACCACCAAGGTACCACCAAGGTACCACCAGGGTACCACCAGGGTACCACCAAGGTACCACCAGGGTACCACCAGGGTACCACCAAGGTACCACCAAGGTACCGCGGGGCAAGTTGGAACCTTTGACCAGTCGATTGGCCACACCCACCTCCAGGCCCTTGACCAGCCGATTGGCCAGCTCGATGGTCTTGTTGGTGAGGTTAACCTCTTCCTGACAGCGGAGCTTCTCCGAGATGGCCTTGGAGTAGGAGGCGGTCAGACTGTCCAGACTACCGTCCAGTTCCTGGAGAGAGAGACCTTATGTTATACTAGAGAGAGAGAGAGAGAGTAGGAGGCGGTCAGACTGTCCAGACTACCGTCCAGTTCCTGGAGAGAGAGACCTTATGTTATACTAGAGAGAGAGAGAGAGAGAGTAGGAGGTGGTCAGACTGTCCAGACTACCGTCCAGTTACCTTATGTTTACTATAGAGAGAGAGACCTTATGTTTATTATAGAGAGAGAGAGAGAGAGAGAGAGTAGGAGGCGGTCAGACTGTCCAGACTGGTGTCTAGTTCCTGGAGAGAGAGACCTTATGTTATACTAGAGAGAGAGAGAGAGAGAGAGAGAGAGAGAGAGAGAGAGAGAGAGAGAGAGAGAGAGAGTAGTATGTAGAATGGCTACAGTTCAATACCCTGATACCCAAACTGCTACGAAGCACTACAGCTGTCTCTCGGCTCACTAGGGGGGGTTACACCGTTTTTCCTGAAAAACGCATTCAGTCTGCAAGGACCTTTTTGTTTACATCAAGGTCCTCCATTTTCAATTCATCAGAACATACAGACCTACAAATATAATAATATTAGGTGCCAGTTTTGAATTGCATTCGTCCGTAAGTACTAGGGAGTCTATGGATTCACTGTTCCTACCAATTCGCTGTTGTTATAGGATGGAAATTAATTTAAACCCTTGTTTGAGACAAATCTGGGTTGCACGTGGTGTGTTGAGAGGGACAGAGAGGGACAGAGTGCAGGTGTGTGCGTGTGCGTGTGTGTGTGTGTGTCTCACATTGAGTTTCTTCCTGATCACGTCCAGTTTGTCAGCAGCCTCGGCCAGATCAGCGTTGGCCTGAAACAGACTCATCCTCTTCACCTCCACCTCACACAGAACCTGCACCGTGCGCGCGCACACGCGCACGCACACGCACACGCACACGCACACACACACACACACACACACACACACACACACACACACAGGTCATTCTCTTTACCTCTACTTTTTTGTTAGAAGCAGTGAAATATAGGGAAAACAGTTAGCCAAAACCAAGGGTGGAAAGTAGCTATTGAGCTGTGTTTTAAAAAAAAGGTCTGGTGGTAGTTTGTTCCAGGCCGTCGGCCCCTAGAAGCAGAAAGCTGCTTCACTGTGTGTTTATTCCAGGCCGTCGGCCCCTAGAAGCAGAAAGCTGCTTCACTGTGTGTTTATTCCAGGCCGTCGGCCCCTAGAAGCAGAAAGCTGCTTCACTGTGTGTTTATTCCAGGCCGTCGGCCCCTAGAAGCAGAAAGCTGCTTCAATGTGTGTTTGTTCCAGGCCGTCGGCCCCTAGAAGCAGAAAGCTGCTTCACTGTGTGTTTATTCCAGGCCGTCGGCCCCTAGAAGCAGAAAGCTGCTTCACTGTGTGTTTGTTCCAGGCCGTCGGCCCCTAGAAGCAGAAAGCTGCTTCACTGTGTGTTTATTCCAGGCCGTCGGCCCCTAGAAGCAGAAAGCTGCTTCACTGTGTCTTTAGACTCCTCCATTAGGCCAAGAGGAGGAGCTGAGGGTCTACAGGCACTGTGTGTTTAGACTCCTCCATTAGGCCAAGAGGAGGAGCTGAGGGTCTACAGGCACTGTGTGTTTAGACTCCTCCATTAGGCAGCAGTGGAGGATCTGAGGGTCAGGCGGCCGTGTAGGGCAGTGGTTCCCAAACGTTTTCATGTTAAGGACCCCCAAAATGATACTCATTATTGCGGACCCCCCTTTGAAAATAGTTAGTGATAGGTGGTGCGTGCGTGCATGCGTGCGTGCGTGTGCGTGCGCATACTCACAAAGATCTGTCCAGGGCAGCAGTAGAGATGGAGAGAAACACAACACAATGTTTACACATTACAGAAGGAACACTTCAACTGTTTTCAAACTATCTTCAGATTCTTCACATAATGTGCGTGCGTGCGTGCGTGCGTGCGTGCATGCGTGCGTGCATGCGTGCGTGTGCGCGCCCACCTCGTGGAAGCGTATCATGTTGATGACCCAGGCACAGAGGCCGGCCGCGGCCGAGGATTTGTGTCGCACGAACTCGGGGTTGAACTCGGGGTCGCTGAGGTACTCGTCTCTGACGCAGCGGACCGTCGCCTCGGGGATGTGCTCCTTATCGAAGGTCACCAGGTTCTGGAGGAACTCGTCCACCTAGAGGTGAAAGGTCAAGAGGTTAAAGGTCAGGGTCGGGATGTGCTCTTTATCGAAGGTCACCAGGTTCTGGAGGAACTCGTCCACCTAGAGGTGAAAGGTCAAGAGGTTAAAGGTCAGGGTCGGGGGATGTGCTCCTTATCGAAGGTCACCAGCAGATAGGGTTTAGCCGGGCTAACCCCCATAATCTGTGGGCGGCTGTGGCTCAGGAGGTAGAGCAGGTCATCCAATGATCCGTGGGTCGGCGGTTCAAATCCTGGCTCCTCCTGTCCACATGTGGAATGTCCTTCTTAGTCGATTTAGTCGACTAAAACACATTTTAGTCGACTAAATCATCTTATAGTCGACTAACATCTCATGACATTCGGTTAGAACACATTCCAGGTGACTAAAATTTGACTAAAACTAAGTGAAAACTATTCAAGGGACTAATGACTAAAACTAAAATAGAAATGTTCTGCCAAAAACAACACTGGTAGGGTGTGGGACTAGGACTAGGACTAGGACAGTTAGGACGTAGGACCAAACAGCCCGTTTGTTTGGAGGTACACGGCTCCACTTTTTCCAAAAAGTGTAAAGTATCATGCTTTTTTGTGGGCACGCCCACCAGTTCATTAAGTATGCCTGGTTTGCCTGGTGGGCGGTGATGGGTGGTGAGTGGTGATCCACCTGAACTGAAGCCGCACCCACAGCTGTAGTTGTATGATAAAGGGGGAGGGGTTATGGGAGGGGCTGATAGTGTGATGTCACTATATTACTGTTCATTTCATTGGGCCGTTTGACTGTCAAGGGTTCAGCCTCCAGGAAGAAACCCTAAATACAAAGTTATTACACCATTGCACATACAAAACGACTCCAGGGTGTCTAATGAAAGTACTGTCACCTCATAGACACATGAACAACTGGAAAACTACAACAATTGTGGCACTCCATCTTTAAGGGTCAGGGTTCTGGGGGTCAAGCCAGGGTTAGAGGAAGGGGTCAGGGGTCACCTTGCTCATCACCATCTTGGCAGCCTTCCAGCTGCGGTCTTTGGGGATCTTCCCCGGAGGAGACATGAGAACCAGGACGGCTGCCGACACGTTAGCCACGATGGAGGGAGGGTTGGGGAAGGTCCGCAGCTCTGTGAGGTTCATCTGGAGAGGCACGCACACAGACACACGTTAGCCACGATGGAGGGAGGGTTGGGGAAGGTCCGCAGCTCTGTGAGGTTCATCTGGAGAGGCACGCACACAGACACACGTTAGCCACGATGGAGGGAGGGTTGGGGAAGGTCCGCAGCTCTGTGAGGTTCATCTGGAGAGGATAGACACGTTAGCCACGATGGAGGGAGGGTTGGGGAAGGTCCGCAGCTCTGTGAGGTTCATCTGGAGAGGAACGACACGTTAGCCACGATGGAGGGAGGGTTGGGGAAGGTCCGCAGCTCTGTGAGGTTCATCTGGAGAGGCACGCACACAGACACACGTTAGCCACGATGGAGGGAGGGTTGGGGAAGGTCCGCAGCTCTGTGAGGTTCATCTGGAGAGGCACGCACACAGACACACGTTAGCCACGATGGAGGGAGGGTTGGGGAAGGTCCGCAGCTCTGTGAGGTTCATCTGGAGAGGCACGCACACAGACACACGTTAGCCACGATGGAGGGAGGGTTGGGGAAGGTCCGCAGCTCTGTGAGGTTCATCTGGAGAGGCACGCACACAGACACACGTTAGCCACGATGGAGGGAGGGTTGGGGAAGGTCCGCAGCTCTGTGAGGTTCATCTGGAGAGGGACGCACACAGACACACGTTAGCCACGATGGAGGGAGGGTTGGGGAAGGTCCGCAGCTCTGTGAGGTTCATCTGGAGAGGCACGCACACAGACATAGAACAATAGAACAACACGTTAGCCACGATGGAGGGAGGGTTGGGGAAGGTCCGCAGCTCTGTGAGGTTCATCTGGAGAGGATAGACACGTTAGCCACGATGGAGGGAGGGTTGGGGAAGGTCCGCAGCTCTGTGAGGTTCATCTGGAGAGGAACGACACGTTAGCCACGATGGAGGGAGGGTTGGGGAAGGTCCGCAGCTCTGTGAGGTTCATCTGGAGAGGCACGCACACAGACACACGTTAGCCACGATGGAGGGAGGGTTGGGGAAGGTCCGCAGCTCTGTGAGGTTCATCTGGAGAGGCACGCACACAGACACACGTTAGCCACGATGGAGGGAGGGTTGGGGAAGGTCCGCAGCTCTGTGAGGTTCATCTGGAGAGGCACGCACACAGACACACGTTAGCCACGATGGAGGGAGGGTTGGGGAAGGTCCGCAGCTCTGTGAGGTTCATCTGGAGAGGCACGCACACAGACACACGTTAGCCACGATGGAGGGAGGGTTGGGGAAGGTCCGCAGCTCTGTGAGGTTCATCTGGAGAGGGACGCACACAGACACACGTTAGCCACGATGGAGGGAGGGTTGGGGAAGGTCCGCAGCTCTGTGAGGTTCATCTGGAGAGGCACGCACACAGACATAGAACAATAGAACAACACGTTAGCCACGATGGAGGGAGGGTTGGGGAAGGTCCGCAGCTCTGTGAGGTTCATCTGGAGAGGCACGCACACAGACACACGTTAGCCACGATGGAGGGAGGGTTGGGGAAGGTCCGCAGCTCTGTGAGGTTCATCTGGAGAGGCACGCACACAGACACACGTTAGCCACGATGGAGGGAGGGTTGGGGAAGGTCCGCAGCTCTGTGAGGTTCATCTGGAGAGGCACGCACACAGACACACGTTAGCCACGATGGAGGGAGGGTTGGGGAAGGTCCGCAGCTCTGTGAGGTTCATCTGGAGAGGCACGCACACAGACACACGTTAGCCACGATGGAGGGAGGGTTGGGGAAGGTCCGCAGCTCTGTGAGGTTCATCTGGAGAGGGACGCACACAGACACACGTTAGCCACGATGGAGGGAGGGTTGGGGAAGGTCCGCAGCTCTGTGAGGTTCATCTGGAGAGGCACGCACACAGACATAGAACAATAGAACAACACGTTAGCCACGATGGAGGGAGGGTTGGGGAAGGTCCGCAGCTCTGTGAGGTTCATCTGGAGAGGATAGACACGTTAGCCACGATGGAGGGAGGGTTGGGGAAGGTCCGCAGCTCTGTGAGGTTCATCTGGAGAGGAACGACACGTTAGCCACGATGGAGGGAGGGTTGGGGAAGGTCCGCAGCTCTGTGAGGTTCATCTGGAGAGGCACGCACACAGACACACGTTAGCCACGATGGAGGGAGGGTTGGGGAAGGTCCGCAGCTCTGTGAGGTTCATCTGGAGAGGCACGCACACAGACACACGTTAGCCACGATGGAGGGAGGGTTGGGGAAGGTCCGCAGCTCTGTGAGGTTCATCTGGAGAGGCACGCACACAGACACACGTTAGCCACGATGGAGGGAGGGTTGGGGAAGGTCCGCAGCTCTGTGAGGTTCATCTGGAGAGGCACGCACACAGACATAGAACAATAGAACAACACGTTAGCCACGATGGAGGGAGGGTTGGGGAAGGTCCGCAGCTCTGTGAGGTTCATCTGGAGAGGCACGTACACAGACATAGAACAATAGAACAACACGTTAGCCACGATGGAGGGAGGGTTGGGGAAGGTCCGCAGCTCTGTGAGGTTCATCTGGAGAGGCACGCACACAGGCGCACACACATTGTAAATGGTAAAGGGTGCATTTATATAGTTCCTTTATCCAAGGCGCTTTACATAGATTGTTAGCCACGGGTGTGTTCAATGCTGCAGTCATTTATCAGACGCTCTTAATCCAGAGTGATTTACAGTAAGCAAGAACAACACATGGTGATACATCACATACAGAGAAATAGAACAATAGAACAACACATGGTGATACATCACATACATAGAAACAGAACAACTAGAACAACACATGGTGATACATCACATACATAGACATAGAACAATAGAACAACATATGGTGATACATCACATACATATACATAGAATAGAACACCACATGGTGATACATCACATACAGAGAAATAGAACAATAGAACAACACATGGTGATACATCACATACATAGAAACAGAACAACTAGAACAACACATACATAGACATAGAACAATAGAACAACATATGGTGATACATCACATACATATACATAGAACAATAGAACACCACATGGTGATACATCACATACAGAGAAATAGAACAATAGAACAACACATGGTGATACATCACATACAGATAAATAGAACAATAGAACACATTGTGATACATCACATACAGAGAAACAGAACAACTAGAACAACACATGGTGATACATCACATACATAGACATAGAACAATAGAACAACACATGGTGATACATCACATACAGAGAAATAGAACAATAGAACAACACATGGTGATACATCACATACAGATACATAGAATAGAACAACACATGGTGATACATCACATACATAGAAATAGAACAATAGAACAACATGTGGTGATACATCACATACAGCGAAATAGAACAATAGAACAACACATGTTGATACATCACATACAGAGAAATAGAACAATAGAACAACACGTGATGATACATCACATACAGAGAAATAGAACAACACATGGTGATACATCACATACAGAGAAATAGAACAATAGAACAACACATGGTGATACATCACATACAGAGAAATAGAACAATAGAACAACACATGGTGATACATCACATACAGAGAAATATAACAATAGAACAACACATGGTGATACATCACATACATATAAACAGAACAACTAGAACAACACATGGTGATACATCACATACATAGAAACAGAACAACTAGAACAACACATGGTGATACATCACATACATAGAAACAGAACAACTAGAACAACACATGGTGATACATCACATAGAAACAGAACAACTAGAACAACACATGTTGATATGTCACATACATAGACACAGAACAACTAGAACAACACATGTTGATACATCACATACATAGAAACAGAACAACTAGAACAACACATGGTGATACATCACATACATAGAAACAGAAAAACTAGAACAACACATGGTGATACATCACATACATAGAAACAGAAAAATAGAACAACACATGGTGATACATCACATACATAGAAACAGAACAATATAACAAGGTCAAGGTCAAGGTAAACCTTATTGTCCACAAGGGAAATTTGTCTTGGGCTTTCACCCCAGCTACAGCCACACATAAAACATCAATGACAAACAAAAATACATTACAGAGGAAGACACAACATTACACAATTGCACACATGATGTGGATAATCTAACCTCACACAGTTACCGCTGTTTCAGAGCCTCGTTCAACATCTTAGTTGATGCTGGTACAAACGATTTTTTAAATCTGATGTACTTCCACTTTGGTTCTTTGTATCTTCTCCCAGAGGGCAGAAGTACAAACTCGCCATTTAAAACATGGGTAACATCATTGACGTTTTTTTGAGCCTGTTTTAATGTAGCCTGCTCATAAATAGACTGCAGAGAGGGGAGTTGTCTTACCCCTATGATCTTCCCTGCAGTCTGCACCAATCTGAACAATTTGGACCTCAGTTGCACTGAGAGATTACCGAACCAAACTGTGATGCCAAACCTGACCAGGCTTTCCAAGACTGCTCGATAGAACACTAACATAAATCTTTGGTCAACACCATGAACCCTGAGACGCCGAAGGAAGTGCAGTCTTTGCTGTAGTTTACTACAGAGACTGTCAACATGTGTATTCCAAGTTAGTGAGTTGTCAATACAGATCCCCAAGTATTTGTATGAGGTAACCTGTGAGATGGTCGAGTCATGGATGACCACAGGCCTGTGATCACCAATACTCTTGGGGTCAAACACCATCTCCTGTGTCTTCTTAACGTTAAGAATAAGGTGGTTGTCATCACACCACTTTACAAAGTTCTGTACCTCTAAAAAGTAGTCGGCTACATCCCTATCCTTATCCAGAAGGGCCAAGATGGCAGTGTCATCCGAGAATTTAATGATGTAATTGTTCGGGTTGCCACTTCTACACTCATTTGTATACAGAGTAAAAAGGACAGGTGAGCTCACGCAGCCCTGGGGTGCTCCAGTACTCAGGGTTCTGCGCTCTGACATAGTGCCATTCACACTGACCCTTTGTGTACGTTTAGTTAAGAATGAATGGTACCATCTAATAATAAGAGGATGGACATTAAGGTCCCTCAACTGCTTAATTAAGAGATGTGGCTGTATTGTATTGAATGCTGAGCTGAAATCTACAAGAAGAAGGCGTGCATAGGCTTTGTTATTGTCCAAGTGTTTCAAAAGAAAATAGTCCAAGGTCAAGACTGCGTCCTCTATACCTCTGTTACTCCTATAAGCAAACTGAAAATCATCCAATGAGCAGCCTACCGCTGCCTTCAGCAGACTGATAATGATTTTCTCAAAACATTTCATGACTACTGAAGTCAAAGCGACTGGGCGATAGTCATTATTTTCCTTGCAGCCTGCCTTTTTGGGAACAGGAATTATAATGGAGTCTTTCCAGGTGGACGGAACAGTACATGAGTCCAGTGATTTTTGGTAGATGGGACACCAAGCCTCCGCTAACTCCTGACTGCATGAATGCAGCAGCCGGCCACATATCCCGTCTGGACCTGAAGCCTTCCGGGGACATGTGTGGGAAAACATCCTCTGGACTTCACGTTGATCCACAGTAATTCCCAGATCACTGTGCATGGGTACAGACTCTAGGGCAGCATATTGTTCATACAAGAAGTCAGCTGTTTCAAACCTTGCATAAAAGTTGTTTAGTTCGTTGGCCTTTTCCTTTTCATTTGACACACAAAGGCCCTTCTTAGCTGGAGCCATGTTAGTCATGGCCTTCATAGATTCCCACATTTTTTTGGAATTAGAAGAGGAGCAGTAGGCCTCAAACTTCTCCTTCTCCTTCCGTTTAGCCTCCCTTATTTTATTGTTAATCTCCTTCTGAATATTCTTCATAGTTAACAAATCCCCGCTCTTGAATGCCCTTTGTTTCTTGACTATGCATTCTTTGATTTCCCTTGAGATGAAGGGTTTGTTATTGGGGTACATCGTTATGGTCTTTTTAGTCAACACATTGTCTTTACAGAATTTGATGTACTCCGTCATAGTATCTGTAGCCTCCTCCAGGTCTAGGCTATGGAAGAGGCTCCAGTCAGTGCAACAAAAGCATCCCTTCAATGTTTCGATGCCATCATTGTCCCACACATAAATGGTTTTAACCTGTGGTTTACTGCTCTTAAGCAGTGACTTATATGTGGGAATTAAATGAACAACATTGTGATCTGCATTGGCCAAAGGAGGTTTAGCCTTGGCTATATAGGCGTTCTTAATATTGCCATAGCATTTGTCTAAGATGTTGTTCCCTCTTGTCTTGCAATCAACATACTGCTGAAACCCCGGTAGCACAGATTCAAGTTTGCAATGGTTTACGTCACCCAAGACAAAACACGGTGCTTCGGGGGTGCGTTTCAATTGCCTGTGAACACAGTCAGCTACAGCGGTGGCTGCCCTTGCAGCATTTGCGCTAGGTGCAATGTAAACAGCACACAACACAATGTTACCGAATTTGCGCGGTAAATAAAAGGGTCGCATACTTAGACATAGCAATTTAATGTCCTGGTTACACAACGACTCCCTCACAGTGAATTGGGAACAACACGTGGTGATACATCGTGGTGATACATCACATACAGAGAAATAGAATAGAACAACACATGGTGATACATCACATACAGAGACATAGAACAATAGAACAACACATGGTGATACATCACATACAGAGACATAGAACAATAGAACAACACATGGTGATACATCAAATACAGAGAATAGAACAATAGAACAACACATGGTGATACATCACATACATAGAAACAGAACAACTAGAACAACACATGGTGATACATCACATACATAGAAACAGAACAACTAAAACAACACATGGTGATACATCACATACATAGAAACAGAACAACTAGAACAACACATGGTGATACATCACATAGAAACAGAACAACTAGAACAACACATGTTGATACATCACATACATAGAAACAGAACAACTAGAACACCACATGGTGATACATCACATACATAGAAACAGAAAAACTAGAACAACACATGGTGATACATCACATACATAGAAACAGAACAACTAGAACACATGGTGATACATCACATACATATAAACAGAACAACTAGAACAACACATGGTGATACATCACATACATAGAAACAGAACAACTAGAACAACACATGGTGATACATCACATACATAGAAACAGAACAACTAGAACAACACATGGTGATACATCACATACATAGAAACAGAACAACTAGAACAACACATGTTGATACATCACATACAGATAAATAGAACAACTATAACAACACATGGTAATACATCACATACATAGAAACAGAACAACTAGAACAACACATGGTGAAACATCACATACATAGAAACAGAACAACTAGAACAACACATGGTGAAACATCACATATATAGAGAAACAGAACAACTAGAACAACACATGGTAATACATCACATACATAGAAATAGAACAATAGAACAACACATGGTGATACATCACATTATAGAAATAGAACAACAAGAACAACACATGGTGATACATCACATACAGATAAATAGTAACGCTCAAACCTCTGCATGCAACATGCAACTGCGTGTGTGTGTGTGTGTGTGTGTGTGTGTGTGTGTGTGTGTGTGTGTGTGTGTGTGTGTGTGTGTGTGTGTGTGTGTGTGTGTGTGTGTCTGTGTGTGTGTGTGTGTGTGTGTGTGTGCTTACTCTGTTCAGTGTGTTCAGAGCTGTATCAGCGGCCTGTAGAGCAGGCTCCGCCTTCGCCAGGTCATCCTCACTCTCCTTCTGCTGCTTGGTCACCTCCGATTGGATGGCTGCAACCTGGGCAAATCACAACATAACGATGCCAGATCACATGGCTACAACCTGGACCAATCACACCCTTGCCGAAACCGATACCACCCAAGTCGAAATCTATCTATGTATCTATGAATCTACTTATGAATCTATCTATCTATGAATCTATCTATGAATCTATCTATGAATCTATATATGAATCTATCTATGAAAAGTTCAAAATGAATAGTTCAAAGTGTGTACAAAGTCTATTGAAAATAGCAGATCTAGATCGACTATTTTCAAATGGCCAAAATGTATAGGGTTATAGTGGTTAATGTAAACCACCAAAATTAAAATCGCCAAAGTAACAGTTTTCAAATAATTGGAGTGGAGTAAAAGTACATATTTTGGCTCAGAGATGTAGTGGAGTAGAAGTAAAAGTATTGGAAATTGGAAATACTCAAGTACAAATACCTCACAATTGTACTTAAGTACAGCACTTAAAAGTACCTAGTTACTTTCCAACACTGGGTGAATATTCTGCCAAAACCAACACACCCACCCTCTGCTCCTCTGCGTCAGCCACAGCTCTCTCCTGGTTCAGTTTGTCGGTCTGTTGTCCGATCTTAGCGATCAGAGCCTCCGTGTCCGAGTTCCTCTGCCACAGCTCCACTTCCTGTAGCGCTAGCTTAGCTTTCAGGTCCTCCACCTGGTGGAGACAGAGACATATTACTACTTCCTGTGGCGTTACACTTGTTGGAAATATTGCCTCTCACAATATTTCAAATGCTTCCGTCATACAGTCTGGAGCAACGGAAGCTCTGATCATGAGTAAAATATAAATGCTTCCGTCGTACAGTCTGGAGCAATGGAAGCTCTGATCACGAGTAAAATATAAATGCTTCCGTCGTACAGTCTGGAGCAACGGAAGCTCTGATCACGAGTAAAATATAAATGCTTCCGTCGTACAGTCTGGAGCAACGGAATCTCTGATCACGAGTAAAATATAAATGCTTCCGTTGTACAGTCTGGAGCAACGGAAGCTCTGATCATGAGTAAAATATAAATGCTTCCGTCGTACAGTCTGGAGCAACGGAAGCTCTGATCATGAGTAAAATATAGAGCGGAAGTGAAGCCTCCTCCACACTTCCGTTTCGTCTTTACAGTCGCTCACATTTATCCTAATATAAATATAAATCATCTAAGCATATATAGCTTGTTGCTTTATAGCAGAATATAAAATAATACAAAATAAAAATAAGATAACTGGGATTTCAGGAGGTCTGTGTTGGTATTCAATCAATCAATCAATCAGTCAATCAGTCAATCAGTCAATCAGTCAATCAATCAATCAATCAATCAATCAATCAATCAATCAATCAATCAATCAATCAATCAATCAGTGGTTTCAGGGTTAAAGGTCAGGGGTCACCTACCTGTGAGGCGGTGGTCTGCAGTTTGAGCAGGCCGTTCTCCAGCCGCTCCATCTTATTGGTCAGCTCGGTGCGTTGCGTCGCCAGCAGGTTGCCATACAGCTTCATGAACTCCAGGAAGCTCTTTGGTGTCGTGTAGTTGAAATGTTTCTCGTTCTGCTGGTACTTCACACTGACCTGGCAACAATAATAATAACAGTACAATTATTATTTACCTCATTAAAACACCCCGAACGCCCAGGACGAAGTTCTTTGTCCTTTCTATTAGTAACGCCCGACGCCCAGGACTAAGTATTGTCCAAAAGACGAAGTTTATTGATATGAGAACGGATCGCATGGCTCCACAGCCTGGGAGCGCCTGTTGGGATGTTGCGTAAGAGTGAGACATCATCGAAAAACTCCCTCCCCTTTTTAGCCGACGAAAACGAAAATCTTAAAACGTTCATAACTCGCGATCTAAATCATCCCGTCTAATTATGAAAAAAGATCCTGTGTTAGACGGCGCTAGTCGCGATCGATTTATTCTTACCTCCCATTGTTGTCGATCGACTCTAGAGTGGTGTGGCTATTGTTAGCTGCTACACACACATTCACAACAACATCCGGTCCGTCGGTAAAAGTGGTCCGTGTTTATAAATCGAATGGGCTCTATAATGTAATGGATTGAATAACCCCGGGCAATTAAGTGTTAAAGTGGTATATTCAGTGATTTCACTTAATTCAAATATCACTTTTATTTTTATTTTTTTGATAATCCTCCCTACTGTTAGGCCGTGAGCCAGGACCCCAAATCTGGGGTCATCGGTACCATTGGGCCGACTAAGCCTCATAGTGATTTTTGGGAAGGTATACATGTCTAGAATTAGAAAATATGTGATAGCATTGCAGTGGTGGTAGCTTTCTGTGTGTTATCACTCCGTTTATAACCACATGCCAAAACACAATTTTCAAAATCCGAATGAAGTATTCTACTTCAAACTGATGGTTCTCTCTCATTATTGATCATTTATCTTTGAAGAATGGTTGGGATACAGCTCAGACAATATATTTCTCTGAAAAGTTGTTAAAATTAGCATATCTAGAAATATTGTAATTATCTATTACAGGAGAGACAACATGAGACGTACTTCTGTTTTCATGAAAGATGTAGCACAAAGGTTCCTAACATAAATTCTAAGGAAATGTTTTATGAAATTCAATAACCTAAATATAGTGCAAGTGTACAGTGTAAGTAATGCATAAGATAACTTTCCGTTCACCAATACATACAGTACCTTAATATTACCTTTTAGTCTTCTATCTGTTCAATACTAAACTTTGTTTAGTATTGATTTGTATTTGGGGACATAGAACAATTTTAGCTTGGTTGCCCAAACTGGCAATTTGCATAATCTAAAAAGGCCACTGAGCAGCGAGCAGCTCATTGCATTTTCATACTGTATGTATAGAACTAGAATTTCGCGGGCCTTCGGCCAGCTCATCCTAGCTTGCACACGTCGCCAAGGGGGGCATACTCATGCTGTACTCTTCTGTACTGTACTCTACTGTACTGTACTCTACTGTACTGCTCTACTGTACTCTACTGTACTGTACTCTACTGATCTGCTCTACTGTACTGTACTGCTCTACTGTACTCTACTGTACTGTGCTCCTCTGTACTGTACTGCACTCTACTCTACTCTACTCTACTCTACTCTACTGTACTGTACTGTACTGTACTGTACTGTACTGTACTGTACTGTACTGTACTGTGCTCTACTGTACTCTACTGTACTGTACTGTACTGCACTCTACTGTACTGTACTCTACTGATCTGCTCTACTGTACTGTACTGTACTGCTCTACTGTACTCTACTGTACTGTGCTCCTCTGTACTGTACTGTACTGTACTGTACTCTACTGTACTCTACTGTGCTCTACTGTACTGTACTGTACTGTACTGTACTGTACTGTACTGTACTGTACTGTACTGTACTGTACTGTACTGTACTGTACTGTACTGTACTGTACTGTACTGCACTCTACTGTATGGTACTCTACTGTGCTCTACTGTACTCTACTGTACTGTACTGTACTGTACTGTACTGTACTGTACTGTACTGTACTGTACTGTACTGTACTGTACTGTACTGTACTGTACTGCTCTACTGTACTCTACTGTACTGTGCTCCTCTGTACTGTATGGTACTCTACGCTACTCTACGGTTCTGTACTGTACTGTACTGTACTGTACTGTACTGTACTGTACTGTACTGTACTGTACTGTACTGTACTGTACTGTACTGTACTGTACTGTAAGCGAGTTGCAGTGGTTGTTTTTTAAGGATTTCACTGCGCAAAGAGTGTAGAGTGTCGGTGTGTATAACACCGAGGATGTTAACGGAGGGACGCTCCCGAAAGGGTTAATGCCACTTTTCTGTTGTATAAGTAAGATGCATTCCTGAAGCTATTTTTTAAATATCAGGTCAATTTCACATGTTGAGGTCAGGTCAAGGCTAAATTTGACCTATGGGAGAACAACAAATAGAAACAACTTGATGAGCGTTCATGATTCACTTAAAAAAAACTGTCAAAAACATCACAAGAACTGGTATTTGTAATAATAGTATAAAGGCTCATTCATAGTCTGGATTTTCGGTGGTGAGGTGACCACCGAACTACAACATAATGTCACAAGCCACGGTGAAGAGCAAACCACCGCCACCGCCCCAGCCCTTCTCTGTTTTTACTCACCACCGCTCAACATTATTTCAGCTCCGGTGGTCACCTCACCACCGGAGCGGTGGTCACCACACCACTGGAAATCCAGACTATGAATGAGCCTTAACACACTTTTGCAACTACATTCAATATCTGTAAGCTTCAACTCATAATCAGGATCATAAAATCAACCCACCACATGGCCCTATCCCTCCTGACTGGCAGCATTATCTTTCCCAAATCCTGGTCTACCTCATCGTTAAAATCCTCTTTATCAACATTTCTCATTTGTAGCTTGAACATTTCATCAGGTGTCAGATCACCCTTAGCAAAATGTGGATGTCCCATCCAAATTGTGTGACATCAGCCAAATTAACTTTCAAGTTGAGCTTGGTGGTCTGCCACATTCCACTTGGATATGAGGTTGCACAGGACTGTCCCATTCTAATGCTCTGTACTTTATACTATAGGTCCACCCGATACACCCCAATACACCAACAAGACAAGCACATCAGTTTATTCACTGAGCATGCGTATCACCCTGCATCAGGGACATAATGATGCCTGCCTCATCATGGCCAAATACAGTATCCATCATCATCATCATTACAAGGACCACGGCAGTGCTTCTTTCCTCTATTCAACAATAGAACATCACTTTGGGTTTGGTATGGACACCATCTTGGATTTGGCAATACATAATTAACTGATGATAATTTCACTTTCACTGATTCAGCCACATTCCTTTAGCCCTAAAACCCCAAATAATGATTAATTAGTACTAGTTTTATATAGCCATTTTAAGCTCCTGGCAGCCATATTGGATTCCATCTCGAAAATGGCGCCTTTCCGGAACATATGTATATATTCCTAGATTTTCAGTATATTCTTAAGCATTCCTAGAGGTACCAGAACCAATTGGAAAAACCTTTTCTATCATTTATTTTGGCGGTGTATTACTATATGTTTTTCATATTGACCATGTAATTTTCGCCTAATGTTATAAAATAAAATGCATGATAGCACTGATAAAGCTACCACTGGTGCAATGCTATCACATATTTTCTAACTCTAGACATGTATACCTTCACAAAAATCACTATGAACCTTAGTCGGCCCGATGGTACCGACCAACCTCCCTGGCTCACGGTCTATGTAGAGTGTGCTGACCATATAAGGAGTTCCTCCCTGTCCCCAGTTAACCGTTTCCATACATAGGACGTCGCCACATGTTTGATTGATTGATTGAAAATTGTATTAACAGTTTGCAGAATTACAGTACATTTCAAGCACAAACTCAATACAAAGGCTGTTAACTGTGAGTGGACGACCCAATTAAGCATTACACTTGTTTACAACAGGGTCCACCATGTTCAATTCATCAAAACATTTAGAGACGTACAAATAGACACTTCTATATGGACAAAGAACAGTACAGGAATTCATCATAATGGAGGTAAAAAGGGAAAAGAAACATATACAGTGAGGGGAAAGGGGGGGGGGGGGGGGGGGGGCGTTGGGGGGGATTCAGATTTTACGGGGGCCAGTTTCGAATAGCAGCCATCCGTAGGTGCCCTTTGAGAGCGGTTTTGAAGGAGTCAAGGGATTTGCATGTCTTAATGACTGTTGGTAGGGCGTTCCACATTTTGGAATCCTAGGGAATGGAACCGGGATTTGCCTACGACGTCTACATCCTCAATGATACGGGCCGAGGTCACGGCCACACAGCCAACTCAAGGTACGGCCACGGAGCCGACTTGGGGTCCCAACACAACGACAACACAAGAGATGGTCACGGCCACACAGCCAACTCAAGGTACGGCCACGGAGCCGACTTGGGGACCCAACGCAGCTCCTCCAAGGAAAACAAACAAATGAACGGAGCTGAACGTGAATCCCCCCCACCGCCCACCCCTTTTTTCCCTCACTGTATATGTTTTTTTCCCTTTTTACCTCCTTTATGATGAATTCCTGTTCTGTCCTTTGTCTATATAGAAGTGTCTATTTGTACGTCTCTAAATGTTTTTGATGAATTGAACATTGTGGACCCTATTGGAAACAAGTGTAATGCTTAATTGGGTCGTCCACTCACAGTTAACAGCCTTTGTATTGAGTTTGTGCTTTAAATGTACTGTAATTCTGCAAACTGTTAATACATTTTTCAATCAATCAATCAATCAAGATAAGAATATTCTGAATTTTTCCCTTTTTTTTATTTGTCAGTTCGCCTCTCGGCTACCTTATGCTCCGCTCTGTCCCCATGTTAGCTTATCATTGAGTTAGCCGTTAGCGCGGCGGAAAGAATGACTCGTTTATCCTAATCCAGGGCGCTCTCCGTGGTGTTGAACGGATTGATATGCTGGCGCTTCAACCTTAGGTTTTGTTTTTTGGCTAGGTGGCCCAGCCTTCATCCAATCAGAATAGAGAGGGGACTTCCGCCAATCGGGCGGGCCTTGGTGTGTGTGCTGTTGGCCTGTCGCGTGTCGTCCCCCCCCCCCCCCCCCCACTGTAGTGCATGTGCACATCTTGTTACCGGGCGGACCGTTTTTTTTTTCAAAACACCCAAATCACTGAATGCTCCTTCAACATCTCATTAGCATAATGTTTACCTCATTAACGTCTCATTAGCATAATGCTTACCTCGTTAACACTGGTGTGTGCATAGGAGATGAACTCGCTGATGGAGGCGCGGATGTGAGGCTGTGATTGGACGAAATAAGTCACATGTTACTACAACAGCAGTACACATTTCATATCGCCACCGTTCCCCAAAACCTTCAAAATGTTTCAAAACATTATTATTGGTATGCAGCCACGCCCGGCAGCCTGGCGAAAACTAGAGTTCTCAACAGGCCCGAAAATTAAGGCCTGGCTCTAACTGGGCCCTCATCGAACCCTGTACACTCAACACACAGCCACCGCTGCCACCCTTAGATAACCATATATGGAGCTGACCTGTTCTTAATTAACCCATTTAGACCTGACGGGGAGGGGGGGGACACGGGGAGGGGGGGGGGGGGGCACGGGGAGGGGGGGGACCTAACATTCTCACGGGAGACAGTTGACTGGCCCTTAAATAGGCTACCCGCTGATATTATTATATCACAACATAATGTTATATATCATTGACCTAAAGGGCGTTATATTATATATATTATTATATATTATATATATTATAACATAATGTTATATATCATTGACCTAAAGGGCGTTATATTATATATATTATTATATATTATATATATTATAACATAATGTTATATATCATTGACCTAAAGGGCGTTATATTATATATATTATTATATATTATATATATTATAACATAATGTTATATATCATTGACCTAAAGGACGTTATATCATATATATTATTATATATTATATATATTATAACATAATGTTATATATCATTGACCTAAATGGCGTTATATTATATATATTATTATATATTATATATATTATAACATAATGTTATATATCATTGACCTAAATGGCGTTATATTAAATATATTATTATATATTATATATATTATAACATAATGTTATATATCATTGACCTAAATGGCCTTATATTATATATATTATTATATATTATATATATTATAACATAATGTTATATATCATTGACCTAAATGGCCTTATATTATATATATTATTATATATTATATATATTATAACATAATGTTATATATCATTGACCTAAATGGCGTTATATTATATATATTATTATATATTATATATAATATTATATATTATATATATTATAACATAATGTTATATATCATTGACCTAAATGGCGTTATATTATATATATTATTATATATTATATATATTATAACATAATGTTATATATCATTGACCTAAATGGCGTTATATTATATATATTATTATATATTATATATATTATAACATAATGTTATATATCATTGACCTAAATGGCGTTATATTATATATATTATTATATATTATATATATTATAACATAATGTTATATATCATTGACCTAAATGGCGTTATATCGGCAATGATAGTATGATTTAAAAAATAAAAAATAATAAGATTGGGATTATGTCTTTTTCAGAAACGATGTGGAAAAGTTAAACATGCAGAGTGACCTTACCTGGGCAACATCATCTTCTGATACTGTTTTGACATGAAATAATAATCCTGTACCTTCACCGTGTGGTGTTTTGTTTCATTAGTGATAACATCTATATACTGTTGATCCCTTATGATCCGCTGCTGCTGTCCGCTGAGCACACGGTAAAGATACCAAGGATTGGACAGTGATGTCACTGTTATGCTATGCAACACGGAAGTAACACAGACTGGAAGCCATTTATAAATCACAGTCAGTGACACGTCCGCTGACGAATCCTTGGTATTCTCATTCGAACGGACAGAGCCGCTGTTTGGCACAGTTTGGCAGGCAAGATGTGTCGTCGTCGTCATTCCCCCCTCCCCCGCACAGAAACACTCTAGTGTTTCATTAGACATATTACCTGCCAGACGAGTACGCAACAATACAAAGGCTGAAAGGCATGCATTTGCATTCCAATGGCCGGGTGATTGAGGGTCGCGCTCTATGCCAACGGCAACTCCGCTGCCCACTAATAGTTCTCAGGTCTGGTGCGTGTCCTCTCATTTTTCTCAGTCGTGTTTTCAAATGGATTTGATACAACGGGAAAACTTGGGATTCCCTTCTCGCGTACCAGTGGCACATGTCCCGCGACATGACCGACGCCGGTCTGCGGACCGGTGGTTGGGAACCCCTGCCTTAGGGGGACACGGGGAGAACATGCACCCTCCACACAGAAAGGCCCTTTCGCCAACCCCGCCTCGGGTATATGGGCACTGATGACGCGGAGGAGAGGACACGCCGCCAGCGCCCACAGCGGGAATCGAACCCATATGGTTATAATTCTTATTACCTCCAGTCCAGGGATCTTGTCTATGAAGGTGGAGCTGACGGACTGCAGAGCAGATTGAGGCCAGGGGTGGAACCAGTTGATGGACGTGCAGTTCACCAGGGCTGGGAACTTACGGGCTCGCGTCCGCAGGGTGAAGCCCACCGGAGAGAAGCACAGCACCACCTGGTGGCGGGACAAGGGGAGAGAGACGATCACGGTGCCGTGTCATTAGTCAGAAGGTTCATTACTATCCCTATCTCTAACCTAAACATAACCGTGTCATTGGTCAGAAGGTTCATTACTATCCCTATCTCTAACCTAAACATAACCGCAAGCACGGGAGCAGTGCATGTTCGCCAACCAGTCCCCGGCTCGGTTGCAGTGTTGATTTCGTCGACTAAAAACTAAGACTAAAACTAAATGGAAACTAAATGAAAACTAAGCTACGATGACTAAAACTATGAGACTAAATATACCAACAATTTCGTCAACAAATACAAACTAGACTAAAATGTCAGGAAGGGACTAGTGGACAAGAGATCCAGTATAAGTCATTTTACACTCGGTTGCATGCTGAAAATAGCCGATCTACAAGCTCCGAGCTTGTACACTCAGAGTTAAATTAACTTTGACTGTACAATATACATTGGGGTCTCAGAGATAGAATTGCCATTCAATGGGGGTCCGTAGACTAAATGCATGTCAAACTGGGGGGTCCTTGAAATGAAACGGGTTGAGAATCACTGCTAGAGCCGTGAAAATCTTCTCTTATATGCATGGGGGGTCCCATGGGGGGTCCCATGGGGGGTCCCTGGCATGTATGTTCAAATGAGGGGGGTCTGCACTAGGGCATTCACTTGTAGTAATTTTTACTAGTTGACTAGTTGCCTAGTTTACTAGTCGACTAGTTGTTAAACTACCTATTAAGTAAAAAAAAAAATACATATTTGTACATTTAAAAACCGTTTACATTGGTGACTAAAACTATAATCTACCTGATCTAGAGGTCTACAAAATCGGGAAACCCCCGATCTGATCAACTAGTCAACTAGTACCAACAAGGTCGACTAGTGGATTTACTAGTCGACTAGTTGAATAGTCGACTAGTTGCTTAACCCATTTTGGGCGGGAACCCCTTTTGGTGTTCTAAGCATTATGTTACACTGTAGCTATTGAAAAATAGAAGATCTACAAGCTCATAGCTTGTAGGTCTGCTATTGTTTTTAAATCGTCAAAATGCGGCACAAATCTTTGAATATATATTATTTCAGAGCGAACGTTTCTAACTCAAATCTTTGCTTATGGGGGGGTCCCTGGAACAACATATTTTCAGATGTGGGGGTCGGCGGGGCAGATACATATATTTTTTGGGGTCCTTGACATGAAATATTGAGCACCTCTGATACAGAAACATGAGGTATTTCAGAAAACTGTCAGGATTTAGAAGACATTTTTTAAATTTTGACGTCTGGCCTAAATGGTTTAAAGCCCTAGTCTGCGGCGGGGCTAATGAGTGTCATTTTGGGGGTCCTTGGACAACATGACCCCCACGGTGACCCCCACGGTGACCTCTGCTCCGTCCAGACCCCCCGGTGACCCCCACGGTGACCCCTGCTCCGTCCAGACCCCCCGGTGACCCCCACGGTGACCCCTGCTCCGTCCAGACCCCCACGGTGACCCCCACGGTGACCTCTGCTCCGTCCAGACCCCCACGGTGACCCCCACGGTGACCCCTGCTCCGTCCAGACCTTGAGCTGTCGTCGTATCCTCTGGATGAAGAAGGCCCAGCAGCTGTCCTTGGAGTCGTCCTGACCCAACGCTCTGAGCTCCACGCGGACAGACTTCTTGATCATGTCCAGCTCCTCGTCGCTGAACAGGTCCGGGATGTCCCCTGTAGGCAGACATACATCAAAGGGGGCTTCAGTCTCTGCCCTTTTTTATCCGGCTGTAAAACAACTGCTCTCTCCTGACCACGAATGCAGCATCTACTATGTGGTGAAAGAAATGCAAATGCCCTCCTCTCCTTTCCATGCCACTCCATTCCCATAGTCTCCTGAACTTAATAATATAGCATTTTGTGTTGAACTAATTGGTTTAGAAATCCATGTCGTTACACCTGCATCTCCAGTAGATAAAGACTGCTGGGTTGCACCCTGAAAATAGCAGATCTGCAAGCTCACAACGTGTTGCAGCGTCTTCCTGTTACAATGTGCTAGACCTCTGGGAGATGGAGTCTGTCCCCGTTACAATCTGCTAGACCTCTGGGAGATGGAGTCTGTCCCTGTTACAATGTGCTAGACCTCTGGGAGATGGAGTCTGTCCCCGTTACAATGTGCTAGACCTCTGGGAGATGAAGTCTGTCCCTGTTACAATGTGCTAGACCTCTGGGAGATGTAGTCTGTCCCCGTTACAATGTGCTAGACCTCTGGGAGATGGAGTCTGTCCCAGTTACAATGTGCTAGACCTCTGGGAGATGGAGTCTGTCCCTGTTACAATGCCCTATAGACCTCTGGGAGATGGAGTCTGTCCCTGTTACAATGCCCTACAGACCTCTGGGAGATGGAGTCTGTCCCCGTTACAATGTGCTAGACCTCTGGGAGATGGAGTCTGTCCCTGTTACAATGTGCTAGACCTCTGGGAGATGGAGTCTATGCCTGTTACAATGTGCTAGACCTCTGGGAGATGGAGTCTGTGACTGTTACAATGCCCTACAGACCCCTGGGAGATGGAGTCTGTCCCCGTTACAATGCCCTGTAGACCTCTGGGAGATGGAGTCTATCCCTGTTACAATGCCCTGTAGACCACTGGGAGATGGAGTCTGTCCCCGTTACAATGTGCTAGACCTCTGGGAGATGGAGTCTGTCCCCGTTACAATGTGCTAGACCTCTGGGAGATGGAGTCTGTCCCCGTTACAATGCCCTGTAGACCTCTGGGAGATGGAGTCTGCTCCCGTTACAATGCCCTGTAGACCTCTGGGAGATGGAGTCTGCTCCCGTTACAATGTGCTAGACCTCTGGGAGATGGAGTCTGTCCCCGTTACAATGTGCTAGACCTCTGGGAGATGGAGTCTGTCCCCGATACAATGTGCTAGACCTCTGGGAGATGGAGTCTGTCCCCGTTACAATGTGCTAGACCTCTGGGAGATGGAGTCTGTCCCTGTTACAATGTGCTAGACGTCTGGGAGATGGAGTCTGTCCCTGTTACAATGTGCTAGACCTCTGGGAGATGGAGTCTGTCCCTGTTACAATGTGCTAGACCTCTGGGAGATGGAGTCTGTCCCCGTTACAATGTGCTAGACCTCTGGGAGA
>NC_136806.1:1763341-1828341 GCF_951216825.1 Electrona antarctica
CGCCAACCTAGTGGGTTGACAACCTGGGGAACATGGGGAGAGCAACGGACTTGAACTCATGCTTCCTTCAAGCCTGAGTGTCCAAGTTGCTCCTTTACACCTGACATGGGGGGGGGGTTTCCCTGGTTGGACGTAGCGCGTGGAAGGAACACGTTATTCCAACCAGTTCCTTTCCCCTCCATCAGGCGCCCTGGCTGGCCAGGGGGAGGCAGTTTAGAGACCAGGATGAGCGAGTGACGTCAGGACTACGGCGCTCTACAGCTGCCTAGACAGACAGACAGACAGACAGACAGACAGACAGACAGACAGACAGACAGACAGACCTGTATGAGCGTCCCGACAGAGCGCGACACGCCGTAGCTGAACCCTCCCTGGAGGAAGTGAGCCGACAGGATGTTGGAGAAGATGGACGCCAAACCGTCCGGGTTGGGGAAGTTCACGGAAAACACCGAGAAATGTCTCTGAAACACCAAAACACAGAGAAATGTCTCTAAACACCAAAACACAGAGAAATGTCTCTGAAACACCAAAACACACAGAAATGTCTCTAAACACCAAAACATACAGAAATGTCTCTAAACACCAAAACACACAGAAATGTCTCTGAAACACCAAAACATACAGAAATGTCTCTAAACACCAAAACATACAGAAATGTCTCTGAAACACCAAAACACAGAGAAATGTCTCTGAAACACCAAAACACACAGACATGTCTCTGAAACACCAAAACATACAGAAATGTCTCTGAAACACCAAAACATACAGAAATGTCTCTGAAACACCAAAACACACAGACATGTCTCTGAAACACCAAAACACAGAGAAATGTCTCTGAAACACCAAAACACACAGACATGTCTCTGAAACACCAAAACACAGAGAAATGTCTCTGAAACACCAAAACACACAGACATGTCTCTGAAACACCAAAACACAGAGAAATGTCTCTGAAACACCAAAACACACAGACATGTCTCTGAAACACCAAAACATACAGAAATGTCTCTGAAACACCAAAACATACAGAAATGTCTCTGAAACACCAAAACACACAGAAATGTCTCTGAAACACCAAAACACACAGAAATGTCTCTAAACACCAAAACACAGAAATGTCTCTGAAACACCAAAACACAGAGAAATGTCACCCTACCCGCGACCCGACTGCGGATAAGCGGTTGAAGATGGATGGATGGATGGACTATGAAAACGCTTATTTACAAGATTACATTTCATCTTTTTTATTTATTTTTCATAAATCAGTGCTATTGAACAGCCTTTATGTCTGCGTGTGGGTTTGACAAATATTGAACACATGAGTGCGTGCGTGCGTGCGTGCGTGCGTGCGTGCGTGCGTGCGTGCGTGCGTGCGTGCGTGCGTGTCTGCGTGCGTGTCTGCGTGTGTGCGTGCGTGCGTGCGTGCGTGCGTGCGTGCGTGCGTGCGTGCGTGCGTGCGTGCGTGCGTGCGTGCGTGCGTGCGTGCGTGCGTGCGTGTCTGCGTGCGTGCGTGCGTGCGTGCGTGCGTGCGTGCGTGCGTGCGTGCGTGTCTGCGTGCGTGCGTGCGTGCGTGCGTGCGTGCGTGCGTGCGTGCGTGCGTGCGTGCGTGCGTGCGTGCGTGCGTGCGTGCGTGCGTGCGTGCGTGCGTGCGTGCGTGCGTGTCTGCGTGCGTGCGTGCGTGCGTGCGTGCGTGCGTGCGTGCGTGCGTGTCTGCGTGTGTGTGTGCGTGCGTGCGTGCGTGTCTGCGTGTGTGCGTGCGTGCGTGCGTGCGTGCGTGCGTGCGTGCGTGCGTGCGTGCGTGTCTGCGTGTGTGCGTGCGTGCGTGCGTGTCTGCGTGTGTGCGTGCGTGCGTGCGTGCGTGCGTGCGTGCATGCGTGCGTGCGTGCGTGTCTGCGTGTGTGCGTGCGTGCGTGTCTGCGTGTGTGCGTGCGTGCGTGCGTGCGTGCGTGCGTGCGTGCGTGCGTGCGTGCGTGCGTGCGTGCGTGCGTGCGTGCGTGCGTGTCTGCGTGCGTGCGTGCGTGCGTGCGTGCGTGCGTGCGTGTCTGCGTGCGTGCGTGCGTGCGTGCGTGCGTGCGTGCGTGCGTGCGTGCGTGCGTGCGTGCGTGCGTGCGTGCGTGCGTGCGTGCGTGCGTGCGTGCGTGCGTGCGTGCGTGCGTGTCTGCGTGCGTGCGTGCGTGCGTGCGTGCGTGCGTGCGTGCGTGCGTGCGTGTCTGCGTGTGTGCGTGCGTGCGTGCGTGTCTGCGTGTGTGCGTGCGTGCGTGCGTGCGTGCGTGCGTGCGTGCGTGCGTGCGTGCGTGCGTGCGTGCGTGTCTGCGTGTGTGCGTGCGTGCGTGCGTGTCTGCGTGTGTGCGTGCGTGCGTGCGTGCGTGCGTGCGTGCATGCGTGCGTGCGTGCGTGTCTGCGTGTGTGCGTGCGTGCGTGTCTGCGTGTGTGCGTGCGTGCGTGCGTGTCTGCGTGCGTGCGTGCGTGTCTGCGTGTGTGCGTGCGTGCGTGCGTGTCTGCGTGTGTGCGTGCGTGCGTGCGTGCGTGCGTGCGTGCGTGCGTGCGTGCGTGCGTGCGTGCGTGCGTGTCTGCGTGTGTGCGTGCGTGCGTGCGTGTCTGCGTGTGTGCGTGCGTGCGTGCGTGCGTGCGTGCGTGCATGCGTGCGTGCGTGCGTGTCTGCGTGTGTGCGTGCGTGCGTGTCTGCGTGTGTGCGTGCGTGCGTGCGTGTCTGCGTGCGTGCGTGCGTGTCTGCGTGTGTGCGTGCGTGCGTGCGTGTCTGCGTGTGTGCGTGCGTGCGTGCGTGCGTGCGTGCGTGCATGCGTGCGTGCGTGCGTGTCTGCGTGTGTGCGTGCGTGCGTGTCTGCGTGTGTGCGTGCGTGCGTGCGTGTCTGCGTGCGTGCGTGCGTGCGTGCGTGCGTGCGTGCGTTGCCTACCTGTAGTCTAGGGTTCACAGAGAAGCTTCCGGCCGTGGGGTTCATACAGGTGATGTACTGACAGTTATGAATCTCCTTCAACACCAGCCTCTGTCTGTCGTACCTGTCAATCAATATTACCCGTAAATCAATCATATTATGTCTGCCGTACCTGTCAATCAATATTACCCGTAAATCAATCATATTATGTCTGCCGTACCTGTCAATCAATATTACCCGTAAATCAATCATATTATGTCTGCCGTACCTGTCAGTCGATCATACCTTTGGAAACAAAGGAACAACCAGAACACAATCAATGTCCCCCGACGAACAAACAGATGGGCCTTAATTCCTCTGTACTGACAACAGAAGGACATCTAGTGTGCCCTGGCTCTATTCCTCTGTACTGACAACAGAAGGACATCTAGTGTGCCCTGGCTCTATTCCTCTGTATTGACAACAGAAGGACATCTAGTGTGCCCTGGCTCTATTCCTCTGTACTGACAACAGAAGGACATCTAGTGTGCCCTGGCTCTATTCCTCTGTACTGACAACAGAAGGACATCTAGTGTGCCCTGGCTCTATTCCTCTGTATTGACAACAGAAGGACATCTAGTGTGCCCTGGCTCTATTCCTCTGTACTGACAACAGAAGGACATCTAGTGTGCCCTGGCTCTATTCCTCTGTATTGACAACAGAAGGACATCTAGTGTGCTCTGGCTCTATTCCTCTGTACTGACAACAGAAGGACATCTAGTGTGCCCTGGCTCTATTCCTCTGTATTGACAACAGAAGGACATCTAGTGTGCCCTGGCTCTATTCCTCTGTATTGACAACAGAAGGACATCTAGTGTGCCCTGGCTCTATTCCTCTGTATTGACAACAGAAGGACATCTAGTGTGCCCTGGCTCTATTCCTCTGTATTGACAACAGAAGGACATCTAGTGTGCCCTGGCTCTATTCCTCTGTATTGACAACAGAAGGACATCTAGTGTGCTCTGCCCTCACCCTAACCCAGTGCCCTGGCTCTATTCCTTTGGTTCCACTTCTACCTTTGAGTCTTATTGCACCTATATGTATGATTGATTGATTGATTGATTGATTGATTGATTGATTGATTCTTTATTTAAATGTCATGCTTCCCATATATGGACTTACAGGACACTTTTTACAGTTTACATAAACAATGACAATAAATGACAATAAAGCGACATGGTCGTTTGCAAACAATAGGTGAATACTAAACTGACTAATACACCCAAGATCCTTACCAGGCAGATTACATAAAATAAAATACACCATTAGGCCTGTAACAATTATAGGCCTATACGAATATATACTGTTCAAATGTGGAGCATTGTGTGGGTTTTCTGCTTCTGTAGTGTAGTCCAGGTGTTGCCGTATCAGAGTGTGTGTGTGTGTGTGTGTGTGTGTGTGTGTGTGTGTGTGTGTGTGTGTGTGTGTGTGTGTGTGTGTGTGTGTGCGGTACCAGTGGCTGTAGTCCAGGTGCTGGCGTATCAGGGTGTGTGTGTGTGTGTGTGTGTGTGTGTGTGTGTGTGTGTGTGCGGTACCAGTGGCTGTAGTCCAGGTGCTGGCGTATCAGGGTGTGTGTGTGTGTGTGTGTGTGTGTGTGTGTGTGTGTGTGTGTGTGTGTGTGTGTGTGTGTGTGTGTGTGTGTGTGTGTGCGGTACCAGTGGCTGTAGTCCAGGTGCTGGCGTATCAGGGTGTGTGTGTGTGTGTGTGTGTGTGTGTGTGCGCGGTACCAGTGGCTGTAGTCCAGGTGCTGGCGTATCAGGGTGTGTGGTTGGACCGTCCCGTACGTGTCGACCTCGGGCATGTTGAGGTCGTCTATGAAGTAGATCAGTTTGTTGGCTCCCTGAGGGGCGAAGGTTCGCCCTGCCTTCTTCTCCAACGGCTTCTCCAGGACCCCTAGAGGTCAAAGGTTGAAGGTTATAACCCTACCCCTGCATGGGGAGAGGTTTAGAGTTAGGGTCTTCTCCAGGACCCCTGGGGTTAAAGGTCAGAGTTAAGGTCTGCATGGGCAGAGGGTTGGAAGGTCAGAAACCCAGCGGTAGAGTTCTCCAACTTCTTCTTTTCCTTTCGGCTTTTCCATCCAGGGGTTCGCCACAGCCAATCATCTGCCTCCATCTCACCCTAGCTGTCCTCTGTCGCCACAGCCAATCATCCACTGCCTCCTCTTTTGTCACATCAACTAACTTCATGTCCTCTTTCACTGTATCCAGATATACTCACTATCCCTCCTCTGTACGTGTCCATCTCAGATAGCTCGGCCACCATGTAATCTTCTTTAAGTTTGGACACGTAGTCACACAACAGGATGGTTTTCCTCGGTACTACTAGTATTAGTAGTAGTATTAGTAGTAGTACTAGTAGTATTTATTTATATAAGTACTCACGTTGCAGCATGGCGGAGGTGGTGTAGTAGTTAAACGGGACCTTGGCAACTACATAGTCTTCCTTCAGCTTGGACACGTAGTCACACACCAGGATGGTCTTCCCCACGCCGGCGTTCCCGACCAGCATGACGGGCTTCCCACGGTGGAGCAGCAGGTCCAGGAAGTACGTCAGACACAGCGTCTCCGGAGTGTGGACCAGTAGCGTCTATGGAAGAAGATATTATATTATTATATATAATATTATATTATAGAACAATATGTAAAGTGTCCCTGGAACAACATATTATCAGATGGGGGTCGGCGGCACATTCCATATAACTTTTGGGGTCCTTGACCTGAAATATAGACCCAGAGGAGAGATTTGACGTTTAGCCCCGGGACCCAAACTGGTGAAAACATCAGATCTCCAAGATCATAACAAGGTTAACCCACCTGTAGTGGGACGTCCGGCTCCAGCTCAAAGGGTTAGGGTTAGAGGTCATGGTTAGGGGTCGGAGGTCAAGGTGAACCCACCTGTAGTGGGACGTCCGGCTCCAGCTCAAAGGGCAGCATCTTGTCGCTCCAGGGGGTGAACTTGTTGCTCTCGGGGTCGATGAAGTAGTCGAACACGGTTCCCTGAGACGGAAACTTCACTGCTCGCATCTCCTTAGACCACCACCTGCTGAACTCTGACCTGTAGTCCATGAGCTGTGCGCACACACACACACACACACACACACACACACACACACACACACACACACACACACACACACACACACACACACACACACACACACACACACACACACACACACACACACACACACACACACACACACACACACACACACAGGCAGAAGAGACACACACACACAGAGAAACTTCACCGCACGCATCACCTTAGATCACCATCTGCTGAACTCTGTCCTGTAGTCCATCAACTATGCACGCATCACACGCATCAACCAACCAATCAGGTGTGTACGTGGTCTGTGAACAGTGCTCCACGGATGGCCCACATGAAGTGCCAGTGCGTGCGTGCGTGCGTGCGTGCGTGCGTGCGTGCCTCACATGGTCAGTGCACAGCGCCCCTCCGAAGGCCCACACGCAGGCGAACACAAAGTACAGTTCGTACAGTTCTCTGGGAGAGTCGGCCGGAGTGTTGTCTTCTGTCAGCAGGCAGTCCAACAGGGAGCACAGCGTCTGATGAGGACAATAACAACTGGATTACTACAGTTCCCATAATGCTTTGCTGCACTGCTCCTCCTCGTGGATAGTGGGAGGGCTGTCTCCAGGATGTAGTCCAGGAAGTAAGTAAGCCCAGTGTACGTGACATCATGGACACTTTGAAATGCGTATATCTTTTCTGTGTCCGATCAGAGACATGGTAACGCCCCGCCTGCCTCTGATTGGCCTACAGACACTGAGCATAGACATGGTAACGCCCTGCCTGCCTCTGATTGGCCTACAGACACTGAGCATAGACATGGTAACGCCCCGCCTGCCTCTGATTGGCCTACAGACACTGAGCATAGACATGGTAACGCCCCGCCTGCCTCTGATTGGCCTACAGACACTGAGCATAGACATGGTAACGCCCTACCTGCCTCTGATTGGCCTACAGACACTGAGCATAGACATGGTAACGCCCTGCCTGCCTCTGATTGGCCTACCGACACTGCCGGCCTTACCAGAGTTTCCTCCGAGATGGATATCTATGCTGCATAGTCTGATGCTCCGTGGTGGGAAATAAATAAATAATACAAGTGCGATATAATACAAGAGAATGACAGTTTGGCACGCGCGGCAGTAACTTTAAATTTTTCTAGAAGAGGCAAACTAATATTGTTTATGCCGTTGGCCTGTTTATTTGTATACATGTGTAAACTTGAAACATTATTGTACTTTGTGAATGTGTTCAGACAGAATCTACACTATAGCTGTTGCCACCATAGACATATATACGTAGACGCCCTTTCCGGCTCTGAGGCGCGTGTCACCATTGAAGGCTCTGAGGCGCGTGTCACCATTGAAGGCTCTGAGGCGCGTGTCACCATTGAAGGCTCTGAGGCGCGTGTCACCATTGAAGGCTCTGAGGCGCGTGTCACCATTGAAGGCTCTGAGGCGCGTGTCACCATTGAAGGCTCTGAGGCGTGTGTCACCATTGAAGGCACAATTTTCCCGACATTCCTTGCAAAGCATTAGCGGAAGCTTGTCAAGCTTCCGCGTGCGTAACATAAGTCCCGGAAAAGATGCGCTGTGATTGGCCAGTAGTCACTTGAGTGACAGCGAGAGACATGGAGGAGTCGCATGAGTGACGTCACTTGGGCAGCGACACAGTCGCCTTCAGCAAATGCCTTCAGCACTTCTAAATAAGAAAGCTGCGGAGAACTGTTGCTTTGTGTTCACTCTTTAATGTTTTCTGTTAGTAATCTAATCCCCCCTGGCTCTGATGTTGTATTGTTAATAACTTTGTTGTTTGTGGTTGTTTGTTTGTCTTGTTTTGTATTGTAATGTATATTGTCATGACTGTTATGAAGATTTGTAAAAAAAGAAGCCTTCAGCACTGCACTTCCGCCTTCATTGGGATACACGTCGCTCCAATGAACTGCAGCGGCAAATGAGGCATCTATTTCTTATAATATCTATGGTTGCCACACTTACCAGAGAGCCGCAGGCGTTGTCTCTGTCGGCCAGCTTCTTTTCTGGGTTTTTAGACAGCTGGTGGATGGAAGTTAGGCCAGATTCCCGGAAACGCTCTCCCCGCGGCAGTCAGCCGCGGGGAGAGCGTTTCCGGGAAGCTGGCCGCCGTGGCAACCTGCCGCGTGGCTGGAGCTTCTTTTCCATCCACCAGCTGTCTAAAAAAACGGAAAAGACGCTGGCCGCCAGAGAAAACGTCTGCTGCTGTCGGCTCTGGTGTGGAAACACTGTATAGCTGTTTATAGGAGGGGCTGGACCATACCATTCTCTGCTACGGGGGTGATGGTATATTATTACCTGGACCATACCATTCTCCAGTACGGGGGTGATGGTTTATTACCTGGACCATACCATTCTCTGCTACGGGGGTGATGGTATATTATTACCTGGACCATACCATTCTCTGCTACGGGGGTGATGGTTTATTACCTGGACCATACCATTCTCTGCTACGGGGGTGATGGTATATTACCTAGACCATACCATTCTCTAGTACGGGGGTGATGGTAAATTACCAGGACCATACCATTCTCTGCTACGGGGGTGATGGTATATTATTACCTGGACCATACCATTCTCTAGTACGGGGGTGATGGTATATTACCTGGACCATACCATTCTCCGGTACGGGGGTGATGGTATAGTATTACCTGGACCATACCATTCTCCGGTACGGGGGTGATGGTATATTATTACCTGGACCATACCATTCTCCGGTACGGGGGTGATGGTATATTATTACCTGGACCATACCATTCTCCGGTACGGGGGTGATGGTATATTACCTGGACCATACCATTCTCTAGTACGGGGGTGATGGTATATTATTACCTGGACCATACCATTCTCCGGTACGGGGGTGATGGTCTTCAGGTTGCAGCGGACCTGCTCCATACAGGAAGGGACGTACTTGTCGAACAGGATGGTCAGGTTGGCGCGCTCTGATTGGGCGTGTCGGGTGTCAATCCAGCTCGTCACGTACCTGAGGGGGCGGGGCAACAAAGACACGTGTGACCCAAGCCCCCAGTAAGGCTATCCGACGTTGAAGCTGCCACCACCTACTGGCGAAATGTGGAACTGCAGCACTTTCATGGAGGTGGACGGACGTTCATGACGTCACGTGCGTCAGACCCGGACCTCAAATGTGAGGTCCGGGTCTAGGCTAGGCTAGGCTAGGCTAAGCTAAACTTCCGCTTACTCGAGCCATTAAGTTATAATTGTACTTCCGGAAGTCTTCCGGGTGCTTCAAAACGCCACTGAGCAACTTCTATTGAAATGAATAGCGGGGGGGGGGGGGGGGGGGGTCAGAGGTTATCTTACGAGGTCCAGACCAGGTCCTGGGGGACAGGGTCAGGGCTAGGGGTCAGAGGTTATCTTACGAGGTCCAGACCAGGTCCTGGTGGACAGGGTCAGGGCTAGGGGTCAGAGGTTAGGGGTCAGGGCTAGGGGTCAGAGGTTATCTTACGAGGTCCAGACCAGGTCCTGGTGGACAGGGTCAGGGCTAGGGGTCAGAGGTTAGGGGTCAGGGCTAGGGGTCAGAGGTTATCTTACGAGGTCCAGACCAGGTCCTGGGGGACAGGGTCAGGGCTAGGGGTCAGAGGTTATCTTACGAGCTCCAGACCAGGTCCTGGTGGACAGGGTCAGGGCTAGGGGTCAGAGGTTAGGGCTAGGGGTCAGAGGTTATCTTACGAGGTCCAGACCAGGTCCTGGGGGTTGACGTATCGGGACACGGTGGCCGGAGTGGCAGCTCTGAGGTGAGAGATCTCAAACAGCAGACGCATCGACGAGGACAGGATGATCCGCTCGTTACTGGCTAGAGTCAACACCTGGAGACACATGGAGGACAGACAGAGACATGGAGACACAGAGAGACATGGGTGAGGACAGACATAGAGACATGGAGACACAGAGAGACAAGGGTGAGGACAGACAGAGACATGGAGACAGAGAGACATGGAGACACAGAGAGACAAGGGTGAGGACAGACAGAGACATGGAGACAGAGAGACATGGAGACACAGAGAGACAAGGGTGAGGACAGACAGAGACATGGAGACAGAGAGACATGGAGACACAGAGAGACAAGGGTGAGGACAGACAGAGACATGGAGACAGAGAGACATGGAGACACAGAGAGACAAGGGTGAGGACAGACAGAGACATGGAGACAGAGAGACATGGAGACAGAGAGACAGAGAGACATGGAGACACAGAGAGACAGAGAGCCATGGGTGAGGACAGACAGAGACATGGAGACACAGAGAGACAAGGGTGAGGACAGACAGAGACATGGAGACACAGAGAGACAAGGGTGAGGACAGACAGAGACATGGAGACAGAGAGACAGAGAGAGACATGAAGACACAGAGAGACATGAAGACAGAGAGACACAGAGAGACATGAAGACACAGAGACATGGAGACAGAGAGACACAGAGAGACATGAAGACACAGAGACATTGAGACAGAGAGACACAGAGAGACATGAAGACACAGAGACATGGAGACAGAGAGACACAGAGAGACATGAAGACACAGAGACATGGAGACAGAGAGACACAGAGAGACATGAAGACACAGAGACATGGAGGACAGGCTGATCCTCTTGTTACTGGCTAGAGTTAACACCTGGAGACATGGAGACATGGATGAGGATGTGTGCGTGCGTGCGTGCGTGCGTGCGTGCGTGTTGATGTGGACCGGAGTGGCAGCTCTGAGGTGAGAGATCTCAAACAGCAGACGCATCGACGAGGACAGGATGATCCGCTCGTTACTGGCTAGAGTCAACACCTGGAGACACATGGAGGACAGACAGAGACATGGAGACACAGAGAGACATGGGTGAGGACAGACATAGAGACATGGAGACACAGAGAGACAAGGGTGAGGACAGACAGAGACATGGAGACAGAGAGACATGGAGACACAGAGAGACAAGGGTGAGGACAGACAGAGACATGGAGACAGAGAGACATGGAGACACAGAGAGACAAGGGTGAGGACAGACAGAGACATGGAGACAGAGAGACATGGAGACACAGAGAGACAAGGGTGAGGACAGACAGAGACATGGAGACAGAGAGACATGGAGACACAGAGAGACAAGGGTGAGGACAGACAGAGACATGGAGACAGAGAGACATGGAGACAGAGAGACAGAGAGACATGGAGACACAGAGAGACAGAGAGCCATGGGTGAGGACAGACAGAGACATGGAGACACAGAGAGACAAGGGTGAGGACAGACAGAGACATGGAGACACAGAGAGACAAGGGTGAGGACAGACAGAGACATGGAGACAGAGAGACAGAGAGAGACATGAAGACACAGAGAGACATGAAGACAGAGAGACACAGAGAGACATGAAGACACAGAGACATGGAGACAGAGAGACACAGAGAGACATGAAGACACAGAGACATTGAGACAGAGAGACACAGAGAGACATGAAGACACAGAGACATGGAGACAGAGAGACACAGAGAGACATGAAGACACAGAGACATGGAGACAGAGAGACACAGAGAGACATGAAGACACAGAGACATGGAGGACAGGCTGATCCTCTTGTTACTGGCTAGAGTTAACACCTGGAGACATGGAGACATGGATGAGGATGTGTGCGTGCGTGCGTGCGTGCGTGCGTGCGTGTTGATGTGGACCCCAGGAAGACGACAGCTAATGGAGGTCATAATTACATCAACTCTCCCCACTTCCTCTCTCCTGTCCCTAATCACCCCCCCGCCCCGCCTCTCTCTCCCTCTCCCTCTCCCTCTCCCTCTCCTCTCTCTCTCTCTCTCTCTCTCTCTCTCTCTCTCTCTCTCTCTCTCTCTCTCTCTCTCTCTCTCTCTCTCTCTCTCTCTCTCTCTCTCTCTCTCTCTCTCTCTCTCTCTCTCTCTCTCTCTCTCTCTCTCTCTCTCTGCCTCCCATTGAGGAGTAGTGCAGCGTACAGTGAACACATCCATAGCTTGTTTCAGATAGATATAGATAGATCGAGAGATCGAGAGATCGATAGATCGATAGATCGATAGATCGATAGATAGATAGATAGATAGATAGATAGATCGATAGATCGATCGATAGATCGATAGATCGATAGATCGATAGATCGATAGATCGATAGATCGATAGATAGATAGATCGATAGATCGATAGATAGATAGATAGATAGATAGATCGATAGATCGATAGATCGATAGATCGATAGATCGATAGATCGATAGATCGATAGATCGATAGATAGATAGATAGATCGATAGATCGATAGATCGATAGATCGATCGATCGATCGATCGATCGATAGATCGATAGATAGATAGATCTATAGATAGATAGATAGATAGATAGATAGATTGATAGATTGATAGATAGATAGATAGATAAACCGTACGGTGTATACACCATGTATCTATATCTATAGATAGATAGATAGATAGATAGATAGACAGATAGATAGACAGACAGACAGACAGACAGACAGACAGACAGACAGACAGACAGACAGACAGACAGACAGACAGACAGACAGACAGACAGACAGACAGACAGACAGACAGACAGACAGACAGACAGACAGACAGACAGACAGACAGACAGACAGACAGACAGACAGACAGACAGACAGACAGACAGACAGACAGACAGACAGACAGACAGACAGACAGACAGACAGACAGACAGACAGACAGACAGACAGACAGACAGACAGACAGACAGACAGACAGACAGACAGACAGACAGACAGACAGACAGACAGACAGACAGACAGACAGACAGACAGACAGACAGACAGACAGACAGACAGACAGACAGACAGACAGACAGACAGACAGACAGACAGACAGACAGACAGACAGACAGACAGACAGACAGACAGATAATAGATAGATAGATAGATAGATAGATAGATAGATAGATAGACAGACAGACAGACAGACAGACAGACAGACAGACAGACAGACAGACAGACAGACAGACAGACAGACAGACAGACAGACAGACAGACAGACAGACAGACAGACAGACAGACAGACAGACAGACAGACAGACAGACAGAGAGAGAGAGAGAGAGAGAGAGAGAGAGAGAGAGAGAGAGAGAGAGAGAGAGAGAGAGAGAGAGAGAGAGAGAGAGAGATAGATAGATAGATAGATAGATAGATAGATAGATAGATAGATAGATAGATAGATAGATAGATAGATAGATAGATAGATAGATAGATAGACAACACATCAGAGGAGGATGGAGGGAGCAGTGATGCTGAACTTGACTCCAGTGATCAAGTTACACCAAATACCAGGTTTGATCTGTTTTACTGTTACGTTTGCTCTGAAAGAATATATATTCAAAGATCTGTGCTGCATTTTCACGATGTTTAAAAATTAGCAGACCTACAAGCTCGTAGCGCGCCACTCGGTGGCGCTCTATGAGCTTGTAGATCTGCTATTGTCCAATAGCTAAAGTATAACATAATGCTTAGTTAAAACACCAAAAGAGGTTCCTGCACAGAATGGGTTAATATGTTAATGTTTCTATATTACTGTTAATAACGGCTTTGATCTGTTTTACTGTTAATATGTTAATGTCACTACATTACTGTTTAATTATTAATAGCAATAGTATAGTTTGAGTTATAATGTTATACTGTTCCATTATTGTTTCAACATTTAGTCTAATAGCTGCAGTGTTTCATTCAGTTTATTCAATTCACTGCCATATCAATCTTTATTACATACAGTGTTGTCAAAATATTACTTTAACAGTAATATACTACTTGAAAAAAAGTAATACTTTACTTATTACTTTTTTCTCTCGCCTCCAGTAATTGCATATTTTGTCCCCAAAAGTCTTACTTTGCATTTTCAACATCAGCAGTCCCCCCTCCCCTATTCTGCAGTGTTTATTTAACTAGCGTCGCAGTCCCGGCCCCTACCATGGACCAGGAAATTAATCCCAATGTAGTAGTTTGTAGAGCGGATCAGCAGTCTGCAAAGCAACTTGACCCCTATCCAGTCTACCATTATAAATAAACACTCAAACCCACAGTTCCACCAAGGCTCGTGAAAATAGTAATAATATTACTTTTGGAAAAAAGTAAATGTAATATTAATACTGAAAATGTGAAGGTAACTAGTTAAGTTACGTATTACTGGAAAAAAGTAATAATATTACTAAAAGTAGTATATTACTTGACAACACTGATTACATATGGCTTGGTTGAATGCTTGATTCTGATTGGTCAATCGCTTAATTCAGCGGTGACCGCTCCGCTGTATAACAGACCTCTGCCTAATCAAACCATCTGAGCACCAGCTGATTTACCTGCTTGATTTACTGCTGTTTCATAAACTATAAACTATGGAAAATGTATAGCTCAGGGTATATCTTGAATGTATTTATATATCTGATGTTTTATATTGCATGCACCGATATCCCAAAGAGAATGTGTCTCACTGAAATGGTCCATTTTGCCATGTAGCCCAGGGATGGGCCACATGTACCCAGGGATGGGCCACATGTAGCCCAGGGATGGGCCACATGTGGCCCAGGGATGGGCCACATGTAGCCCAGGGATGGGCCACATGTAGCCCAGGGATGGGCCACATGTAGCCCAGGGATGGGCCACATGTGGCCCAGGGATGGGCCACATGTGGCCCAGGGATGGGCCACATGTAGCCCAGGGATGGGCCACATGTAGCCCAGGGATGGGCCACATGTAGCCCAGGGATGGGCCACATGTAGCCCAGGGATGGGCCACATGTAGCCCAGGGATGGGCCACATGCAGCCCAGGGATGGGCCACATGTAGCCCAGGGATGGGCCACATGTAGCCCAGGGATGGGCCACATGCAGCCCAGGGATGGGCCACATGTAGCCCAGGGATGGGCCACATGTAGCCCAGGGATGGGCCACATGCAGCCCAGGGATGGGCCACATGTAGCCCAGGGATGGGCCACATGCAGCCCAGGGATGGGCCACATGTAGCCCAGGGATGGGCCACATGTAGCCCAGGGATGGGCCACATGTAGCCCAGGGATGGGCCACATGCAGCCCAGGGATGGGCCACATGCAGCCCAGGGATGGGCCACATGTAGCCCAGGGATGGGCCACATGTAGCCCAGGGATGGGCCACATGTAGCCCAGGGATGGGCCACATGCGGCCCCCACCTTCACTTAATGCGGCCCAAATGTTAATATCAGAATACTGATATAGTATTGATTTCCACCGTTACAATTCCAAACCTGCTTTAATTACTTCATGACTCGTATAAAATGACTAGTAAAATGTTAAATGTCTTTTTATGTGTCCAATGTAGTTATGTTAACAGTTCATAAAGTTAACATAACCATAACTAAATGCATTTGAAATTCAATAAAAAGGTTACTTTTCAGTATTCCAATTCAAAAATAGCAAGAAGTGGTCTGGCCTTATTATGCATGTATAATTAATTTAACTAAGATGACGCACACATGTTGCCAGATGGCCCTGAGTACGTGCACGCACATGCACGTATGTTTGAATACACACACACATGACCAAAGAAGAGACATGAGTTCTTTGTCTAGTATGTTCAACACGCGCACGCGCACACGCGCACGCACGCACGCACACGCACACGCACACACACACACACACACACACACACACACACACACACACACACACACACACACACGTTATATTCAAAGGCTATACGGGGCATTCTACCGATTCGGTGAAAATTGCAGTCCCACAAAAAAAAACATATATTAAAAAACAATTTAGTATTCAGACTTTTCACTGTAGTAATGTCATAATATGGCCTAATTAATCACAATACATTCATTGAGATAATGTAAAATTAAATATACAAAAAAAACATCCTTTATATGTAGCTTCCTATTGGACGGTGGCTGTCCCAACCTCTAACCCCTTACATGATTTTTGTCACTTTCCTAAAAAATGTTTTTTTAATACACCCATTTGATTTATTTAAGTTGAAATAATGAAATTGATTTTGTAGATTTATTTTAAATTAAAACACTTTATATAAAAACTGCTTTTCATGTCACTACCGAAACAGAAAGAGTTTAAGTCCATATAGCCTGGTTTAAGCCACACCCCCACACTCTTCACCAAGAAGTGACAGACTTCATTTCTAGTTTCCGCTGCTGTCGCAAACAGTTTTGCGACAGCGGAAACTCTCGCCCCTCCCATGTGAACGTTGTCTGCTTATAGGCTGTCTACTAAACTTTACCCGTAGCCCCGCCCCCTCATGAAACCACTGCTCCCCAAGTAGCCCCTCATGAAACCACTGCTCCCCAAGTAGCCCCTCATGAAACCACTGCTCCCCAAATCACTAAACTTCACCCGTAGCCCCTCATGAAACCACTGCTCCCCAAATCACTAAACTTCACCCGTAGCCCCTCATGAAACCACTGCTCCCCAAATCACTAAACTTCACCCGTAGCCCCTCATGAAACCACTGCTCCCCAAGTAGCCCCTCATGAAACCACTGCTCCCCAAGTAGCCCCTCATGAAACCACTGCTCCCCAAGTAGCCCCTCATGAAACCACTGCTCCCCAAATCACTAAACTTCACCCGTAGCCCCTCATGAAACCACTGCTCCCCAAATCACTAAACTTCACCCGTAGTCCCTCATGAAACCACTGCTCCCCAACTTCACCCGTAGCCCCTCATGAAACCACTGCTCCCCAAATCACTAAACTTCACCCGTAGCCCCTCATGAAACCACTGCTCCCCAAATCACTAAACTTCACCCGTAGTCCCTCATAAAACCACTGCTCCCCAACTTCACCCGTAGCCCCTCATGAAACCACTGCTCCCCAAATCACTAAACTTCACCCGTAGCCCCTCATGAAACCACTGCTCCCCAAATAACTAAACTTCACCCGTAGTCCCTCATGAAACCACTGCTCCCCAACTTCACCCGTAGCCCCTCATGAAACCACTGCTCCCCAAATCACTAAACTTCACCCGTAGTCCCTCATGAAACCACTGCTCCCCAACTTCACCCGTAGTCCCTCATGAAACCACTGCTCCCCAACTTCACCCGTAGCCCCTCATGAAACCACTGCTCCCCAAATCACTAAACTTCACCCGTAGCCCCTCATGAAACCACTGCTCCCCAAATCAAAAAGGACAATTTTCGTATCCATCCTGAATGACACCAGGCTTATTGGTATTACTGCAGGCTGCATGTGTAAACATGCAACTGTATGGCATTATATTGCCATTTGTTAAGGCTATATATATTAGTTTTACATATTGAATTAATGTGTCTTTAGTTTGCTAAACTTAAGATCATAGTGCTTTTTGAAAGCAGAAGCAACTACAACTAGCATCATATCATACTATAATTAACTCAATGTCTGTCTGAATGAATGAAACACCTCCGTAGCTCCTCATCGCCTGTACCAATCGCTCCCACTTTTCACACAGGCATTGACCATAACAATATGGAGGTCTTAACGAAGTCCTTTTTCCAATTTAAGAAAGTATAGGAGAATTCCATGCTAGAATTATTTCTTACGTTTATTTGTAGTTGTTACGTTCCCACCAAAGAGGTCCAGGTGTTATTTTGTGCAAAAGTGCATTATTGACTATTGGGGGTTGGGTTTTTGTGCTAATTCGCTTATTTCCATCAAAAATAAGTAGTAAAGTGTGCCACTTGGGATACTATTTACATTATGAAGAGAGGATATATACAAAAAACATGATTTTTGAGCGATGGAAATAAGCGAATTAGCACAACACCCCAATGCCCCATTCAATTCATTGATGGCTTATTCAAAACACATTGTGCAAATCTCACGATACACGGTAACCTCCCCCCCCCCCCCTGTACCCAGCTAGTACGCATGTTATCAAGAAATAACAGACAGATGAATTCAGCGATTGACCAATGAGAATCAAGCATTCAACCAAGCCATGTAATAAAATAGTATAATGTTCAATAGTGATGACCGATTATATGATGATACAATGAAAATGAGTGAAGTCTGCCTTTAATTCCTTTGTTCCAGACCAGACAATGGATCCCAGAGTGAAGGAAGAGATCAACTCTCCAGACCAGACAATGGATCCCAGAGTGAAGGAGGAGATCAACTCTCCAGACCAGACTATGGATCCCAGAGTGAAGGAGGAGATCAACTCTCCAGACCAGACAATGGATCCCAGAGTGAAGGAGGAGATCAACTCTCCAGACCAGACAATGGATCCCATAGTGAAGGAAGAGATCAAGTCTCCAGACCAGACAATGGATCCCAGAGTGAAGGAAGAGATCAAGTCTCCAGACCAGACAATGGATCCTAGAGTGAAGGAAGAGATCAAGTCTCCAGACCAGACAATGGATCCCAGAGTGAAGGAAGAGATCAAGTCTCCAGACCAGACAATGGATCCCAGAATGAAGGAGGAGATCAACACTCCAGACCAGACAATGGATCCCAGAGTGAAGGAAGAGATCAAGTCTCCAGACCAGACAATGGATCCCAGAGTGAAGGAAGAGATCAAGTCTCCAGACCAGACAATGGATCCCAGAGTGCAGGAGGAGATCAACTCTCCAGACCAGACAATGGATCCCAGAGTGAAGGAAGAGATCAACTCTCCAGACCAGACAATGGATCCCAGAGTGAAGGAGGAGATCAACTCTCCATCCAGGGACAAACCTGGAGACCTCCAGAACTTCAGTAAGTTCCATCATTCTTTGTTTGATTCTGTTCTGTTGTCTCATCTTACAATAAATGCAACTCATCTCTGTATACCTACGTCTGTAAACCACGTATCTCGAGAACCGTCCCCCCCCCCCCAACTTAAAATTTGACACATGCGTTCCACGCCCCCACCGGGAGCGCAGCGCCTGGCCTTGAGTCGGTCCGATACACGGTTGTCCAGAAGCACCACAAAAGGCTCTGGTCAGGCTCAGCCAGTGGACCTAATGAGTCCACTCACCTGTACAATTTATAGCCTCTGCCTCAGCCAATTGATTGCCATGGCAACCTCAGCCATATTCCCCACACCTGCCATTTCAGAGTACACATTGTAGCCGTCCGTCTGTCTACCTGTGTCTCCATATATGGAGATATCTGTGTATGTCAGTCTCTGTCCTTTTATGCAGTTAAGTGGATATAGCGACGGGCAGCGCACTCCCCTGACAGGAAACGCTGCCAGAGATCACGCTTCTAGTGGAAGTGGGCGGAGGGAAACATTTAATTGACGGACCACAGTGGAAGCGAGCGTTGCCTAGCGACGGGGAAGCTACTACTCAGTAGATATTATAGCGAGGCCAATCTGACTCAATAAAAACCCAACAATCACGTTAAGTCATGTCAATGGCAACCAATGAGCTTAACATTGAAGTGAAGGGAGGGGAACTTTTTCACCGACGAACCACTTCCTGTTTATCGATTGCCTAGCAACCGAGGGTCGTTCAGATGGTAGCGACCAGGGGCCCGTTCCACGAAACTTGGATTAGAGATTTAACCGGGGCTTAATATAACCTGGATCAGCGATTAACCGGTTTCATGAAAGTTGGTTAATCTTGCCAGATTAATTTAACCAGTTAACCTGGATATGTTGAGGCTTGATTCGGTTTCATGAAAGTGATGCTGCATTAGTTACCATGGAAACTAATGCTTTGTACTTAGCCTGCTCCGGACCAGGCTAACAGCCAGGTTTAACCTAATCCTGATGTCTTTACTGTTCATTAAGCAGTCAATCTGATCACAAACCAATGACTTTTGCCACACTTATTCAATTATTATGGGTTTATGTTATGCATTAAAGGACTAATTTTAGCACTATATACGAAATCAAAGAACCAAAATATATAGGCTGCACAACCTCATCATGACAGCTTGTGAGCTTGTAGATCAGCTGCTTTTGGTGAATGTTCCCCCAGAAAAGGTTTGCTGTGGTGCAAGTGGTAAAGAAAAAGATTATATTATATTATTAAAAATATATATATATATTTTGTAAAGGTGAAAACATTACTATATATTACCATTACTCATTGTTTTACAACATATTACCATTGTAACATTTCACCCACTATTGAACCCATGACCCACGGTTCACCAGTCTGGCCCCTGTCTGGGCAACTACCCCCTTCCCCAAAGGTAGCTCCCTCAGAGGAGGGAGTTATGGTCAAATATCACGATGCTACAATATCATTACAAATTCTGTTACATTTATTATGACAATTTCATTATGAAGTTTTAAGTTAAGAGTAGTGTTAAAATGTAGACTATTTTTGGGGTAGTTAATCATTCAGTCTATCCACTATTGAGTGTTTTCTCTTTAATTACAGCAGCAGTATTTATTTTAGAAGCTTAAATCCGTGTATCAGTAAGTCTGGAATAGATTAGTAAAGATAGTGAGATATACAGAAGGGGGCAGTAATGCAACTATTAAGGATGCCAACTGCCATAATACCCCACGAAGAAGAAGGATCTGTAAATCTGTGTTCCACCAAATGGGTCTAGAGAGGAAAAGCCAGGCTCTGCATTCAGCCAGGCTTTGTGATCCTGGCTCGCCAAATCCGCCAATTCTGAGCCTCGCTTGGTTTTAGTGGAACGGAATAAACCAGGCTGTAAAGAACAGGATTTAAAAAGCCTGGTTTTGGCCTAAATCCTGGATTAGTTAATCCAAGTTTCGTGGAACAGGCCCCAGCGTGATGTAACTCAATGTGATTATTGATCATGAAGCTCTAACCAGGTGAGTGTTTTCTGTTTCAGAAACCTGTCCTACTCTGTCCTCAGTTAAAGCAAAACGTTGCTGCTGCGACCAATGTGGAAAAAGCTTCCCTTCACTTTTCCATCTCAAAGCACACCAGAGAATTCACACTGGAGAAAAGCCATACAGCTGTGACCAATGTGGAAAGAGCTTCACTTCACTTTCCAATCTCAAAGCACACCAGATAATTCACACTGGAGAAAAGCCGTACAGCTGCGACCAATGTGGAAAAAGCTTCACTTCAAGTTTTAGTGTTAAAGTACACCAGAGAATTCACACTGGAGAAAAGCCTTACAGCTGCGACCAATGTGGAAAAAGCTTCACAACACTTTCCTATCTCAAAGCACACGAGAGAATTCACACAGGGGAAAAGCCTTACAGCTGTGACCATTGTGGGAAAAGGTTCCGCCAAATGTCTGATCTAACAACACACCATAGAATTCACATTGGAGAAAAGCCTTATAGCTGTGACCAATGTGGAAAAAGCTTCACTTTACTTTCCAATCTCAAAGTACACCAGAAAATTCACACTGGAGAAAAGCCTTACAGCTGTGAGCAATGTGGAAAAAGCTTCACTTTACTTTCCACTTTCAAACAACACCAGAGAATTCACACTGGAGAAAAGCCTTACAGCTGTGGCCAATGTGGGGAAAGCTTCACCCAAGTTTCCAATCTCAGAGTACACCAGATAATTCACACTGGAGAAAAGCCTTACAGCTGTGGCCAATGTGGGGAAAGCTTCACCCAAGTTTCCTATCTCAAAGTACACCAGATAATTCACACAGGAGAAAAGCCTTACAGCTGTGACCATTGTGGGAAAAGCTTCAGCAAAATGTCTGATCTAACAACACACCATAGAATTCACACTGGAGAAAAGCCTTATAGCTGTGACCAATGTGGAAAAAGCTTCACTTTACTTTCCAATCTCAAAGCACACCAGAGAATTCACACTGGAGAAAAGCCTTACAGCTGCGACCAATGTGGGAAAAGGTTCACTTCACTTTCCAGTTTCAAACAACACCAGAGAAAAAAGCTTCGCTCACAAAGCCTACCTTGGAAAACACAGCACAATTCACACAGGAGAGAAACCATTTGGCTGTGAAACGTGTGGGAAGTGTTTTACTGTGTATGGCAACTTAAAAATACACCGTAGAATTCACACAGGAGAAAAGCCTTACAGCTGTGATTATTTGCATTGCAAAACGATACGATACATAGTCAATGTTGCCGTTTTCATTTCGATATACTTCGATTCTTGGAATTAAAATAAATTTTCCGATGCAGTTACTAATACTATATTGCACGCATAGTCAGCACACTCTGATTATCCACAAAATAAAGTGATATTTGAATTAAGTGAAATCACTGAATATACACACATAGACATACTCAACAACTTTATTTTTCTGTAACCACAACATCTAATCTTTTCAGTTTAAAGCTCCATCTGATTGGAACAACTTGTCTGTTTCTTTGAGATCAATTAAATCATTTAACATTTTCAAGGCTTCTTTGCTTGTAGACCTGAAACCCATTTGTACTTGTTTTTGATTTTTGGAGAGATATGTGTACTTTAATGCTTGATTATTCTTTTTATCTTTATTTTTATTTTCATTATTAGTATCACTATTATTAGTATTTTGTTAGGTGTTTCAGTGCAGTTGCTTCTGTTCTTGATGTAGTGTTTGAGTGGTTTGGAGAGCATCTATGTTTTGTTGCTGTTGTAAGTGTATTTTTTCTGTGTCTGTGTAAGTGTACAAATGGAACCAAATGGACCCTAACGGGTCCATTTGGTTCCATTTGTACACTCTGAGTTAAATTAGCATTGATTTTACAATATAAATTGGGGGTCCCAGAGATATAAATGCTATTAAATGGGGGTCCGTAGACTAATGTATGTCAAACTGGGGGTCCTTGAAATTAAACGGAGTGAGAATCACTGCTAGAGCCATAGAAATCTTCTCTTCTGGAGGTCCGCGGGCCAATTAGTGTCAATTTGGTCAGTTGTATCTGTCTAATAAATGACATGTTGATGCATATAAATGTTTAATGTATCACACAGTATATGCAGTGGTGGAAAGCAACTAAGTACTTTTACTTAAGTACAATTTTGAGATATTTGTACTTTACTTGAGTATTTCCAATTTCCAGTACTTTTACTTTACTCCACTACATCTCAGAGCAAAAATGTGTACTTTTACTTCAGTACAATTATTTGAAAACGTTAGTTACTAGTTACTTTGGAGATTAATTTTGATTAGAAAACATACATTAACCACTCCAACCCTACCCCACTCCAACTTTGAAAACAGCAGATCTACAAGCTCACAATGCGTCGCAACGCGACGCATTGTGAGCTTGTAGATCTGCTATTTTCAAAAGATGTTGTACAGTTTGAACTTGTGAAATGGGACATTCAATATGAGTACTTTTACTTTTAGTACTTTAAGTACATTTTGATGCCGATACTTTTGTACTTTTACTCAAGCACATTTTCAATTCCGTACTTTTACTTGTAACGAAGCAGTTCTAAATTGCAGTATTGGTACTTTTACTTAAGTAAAACAAGTGAGTACTTTTTCCACCACTGAGTATATGTTGATGAATATATGTTTAATGCATCATACCATATATGGTGATGTGTACAGAGTATGTCTGCCAGTGAATTCTGCTTCCTAAAGATGTGAGGATATTTTTAGGAAAGCGACCCTCAGGACTTTGTGTGTTTTCCTTTTAGAGTGGCTTAATGTGTCGTCATCATTTCTGCTCTGTAAGATTTGTTCATAAAGTTATTCAATCAATCCATGTTAACACTGATGTGGAAGACACTACTATGTTGTTAAGATGTCTATCATAGCAAAATATTTACATAATTATATCCAATATTATTACTTTGTATCATTATTATGATGATGTGTTGTCAATTAATGTCCAGCAACATTTCACAGATTGTATCTTTATGAATACGACAAATAAATCACTCTTGATTCTTCATTCATGTAATTAACTAATTAATTAATTACTGTTATATCTGACATCAGAAACAAGATCAATGCAACATGTATTATGATTATTATTATGAACTAGAATATCAGGGGTTCTCAACCCGTGGGCCGCGACCCCTCGGGGGTCCCCGGATTATATATTGTTTTGCAACTGAATGGCTGGATAATGGAAAAGGAAGAGTTTACATAATAGTACACATAGTGCATGCATAAACTTTCCTTAAATCTGGTTTTATGATGTATTTTCTCTAATATTAAGGTTATTTTTGCAGTTAGTTTGTGTGTGTGTGTGTGTGTGTGTGTGGGGGGGGGGGGGGTCACGAGACATGGCCAAAGAATTCCCCAACCAAAAACTTTGAGAACCCCTGCACGTGCGTGCGTGTAAGCATGTGTGCAAGCATGTGTGCATGTGTGGGGGAGGGTGTGTGTGTGTGTGTGTGTGTGTGTGTGTGTGTGTTGTGTGTGTGTGTGGGTGAGGGGGGGTTAAAGTTGATCAATGGGACCCCAGGGAAGACTAGCTGGTTGCTATGACAACAGTTGCTGCTGTGTGCATAAATTAACCCCTCTCTCTCTCTCTCTCTCTCTCTCTCTCTCTCTCTGCCTCTCATTGAGGAGTAGTGCAGCGTACAGTGAACACATCCATAGCTTGTTTCAGTCAGTCAGTCAGTCAGTCAGTCAGACAGACATACAGACAGACAGACAGACAGACAGACAGACAGACAGACAGACAGACAGACAGACAGACAGACAGACAGACAGACATGTATACAACACATCAGAGGAGGATGGAGGGAGCAGTGATGCTGAACTTTACACCAGAGGTCAAGTTACACCAAATACCAGGTTTGATCTGTTTTACTGTTAATATGTTAATGTCACTACATTACTGTTTAATTATTAATAGCAATAGTATAGTTTGAGTTATAATGTTATACTGTTCCATTATTGTTTCAACATTTAGTCTAATAGCTGCAGTGTTTCATTCAGTTTATTCAATTCACTGCCATATAAATCTATAGTTTTAATTAAGACGGTCCAATATTATATGTAAGGGAATATCTGGCTAGGTGGTCATTGTCGGGAGATAATTCACCGACAGGGAGTTTAACCACCGAGGCGAAGCCGAGGTGGTTAAACTGAAGGTGAATTAATACAATGACCATCTAGCCAGATATTATCCCGCTTATTACATGGCTAACTAACATAAATTAATACATTGACCCCAAACACAAAAAAAAGTATTCCATAAGTTCGCGCTGGCTGCGTCTGCAGCACTGTCGGAAAACAAGGAAGTGAGTTGATCAAATAGAATCCATTTTCGGGTCCTGCTTCGTCTATTTCTCGCTCAAATGTTTTCAAAAACCTTTTTAAGAGCAATGTTTAGCTGTAAATTACATTGTGTGTCACTAGTGTGTGTGTGTGTTTACATGGCTGTCATGTTGGAAACAGCAGTAAATCAAGCGGGGCGCAACCGCGCAGCTGGTGGTCAGAGGGTTTGATTAGGCAGCGGTCATTATCGACACATAATTCACCGCTGAATTAAGCGATTGACCAATCAGAATCAAGCATTCAACCAAGCCATGTAATAAGGAACATTTATCTTCAGCAGGGTTTCATTGCGTGAGAGATGTCGCGAGAGAGTGTTCAATTTTTATTAAAGTGTCAAATCACAACCAGTTTGTCTCGAGACACATTACATGTAGAGCAGAGAGGAGACAGACATCACACCCTGAGCAAACAGTTTTGCGATTTTACTGTCATTAACATTCCTTAGAGCTGTTGTGTGAAAATAATAAAAAAAAGTCCCCCCCATGCTGTGTTTCCTAGAACTGGAGGTATGAAAAGAAATCATTAACATTGTGAATCACATCTTGATGTAAAATGTTAAAAAATGATCGGTATTCCCCTTTAATATTAGTACTGCTACTACTTGTTATTAGTATTGTTATTACTGCATCTAAGAACAGGGCACTAGAGACAGAGAATTCATGAAAAGTGCATTAGTGGGCAAGCTGTGCAAAGAGGCAAGAATAAAGTACTCTCTGCTGTTAAGCAGCTGAATAGCAGCCGGGACAAAGGATAGTTTGAAGGGATTAGTCTATGTGGTGGAGCACCCTCAGCCGACGACGGCAACAGGTCAAACTCAGACCTAAGTGGGGGAGGGAGGAAGCTCTCTTGTACAGGTCTATGAGTTGGGCTTTGGTTCTGTCTCTTGTACAGGTTTATGAGTTGGGCCTGGGTTCTTACTAGGAGAACCCAGGCCCAACTCATAGAACTGTACAAGAGGCAGATGCTTAAGAGAGCCTCCTCCCTCCTGGAGGTCTGAAAGCATATTTCCATTTGTTAAGGCTATATATTAGTTCTACTTCTACATAATGAATTGAATTGAATTGAATTGTGTCTTTAGTTTTCTGAACTTAAGATCAAAGTGCTTTTTGAAAGCAGAAGCAACTACAACAATATAACTATTATTCATGGATAACTGAAAAAGAAAAAATGCTTTTTAAAATGTTTTTTGAAAATGTTTTGAAATCATAATAATAAGAAACAAAATGTAGGAAAACAACCACACAAATCATCACTATGAACAAATCATCGCTATGGGGTGCTCAGCCAATCAAATCATCACTATGGGCTGGGTTGCTCAGCCAATCAAATCATCACTATGGGCTGGGGTGCTCAACCAATCAAATCATCGCTATGGGGTGCTCAGCCAATCAAATCATCGCTACGGGGTGCTCAGCCAATCAAATCATCGCTACAGGGTGCACACAGACACACAAAGCTGGGCATAGGAGGGGCTAGCGCTCCTCAAAAATGAAGGGACCCATACGGATGTGTCTGTGACCCTCTGATGGGTCCAGACCCAGTGTTTGGAAACCAGTGACCCAGACCGACGCCCAGCTGGTACGCTGGGTGTCGGTGCTAAAGTGTCGGTGCTAAAGCCCCCCCTTGCCGTCCCTGGAGCCGTCCCTGGTGTGTGTGTGTGTGTGTGTGTGTGTGCGTGTGTGTGTGTGTGTGTGTAATGTGTGTAATGCACGTAAGTCATATTCGACACACGCGTTCCACACCCCCACAGGGAGTGCAGTGCCCGGAATAGAGTCGGTCGGACCCACGGTTCTCCAGAACCACCACAAAAGGCTCTGCTAGTGGGCCTAATGAGGATAACTCCTTTCACCTGTGCAATTTCCAGCCAATTGAGGCTCAACCAATCAGGCACTGCCAGTGGGCACACACACAGATCTCCATGTGGGACACCGGCTGACAGTTAAAACGGGTGCTATGACAACGTATATCAATAGGTTCCCAAGTTGCATCGTTCACAAGTACGGGCACGTACAGGTCTAGTAATACTATTATAATGCACAATAGTGAGGAAGAATTATATGAAGATACAATGAAAGTGGGTGAATTTGTCCTTTAATTCCTTCGTTCCAGACCAGACTATGGATCCCAGAGTGAAGGAGGGGATCAACTCTCCAGACCAGACTATGGATCCCAGAGTGAAGGAGGGGATCAACTCTCCAGACCAGACTATGGATCCCAGAGTGAAGGAGGGGATCAACTCTCCAGACCAGACTATGGATCCCAGAGTGAAGGAGGGGATCAACTCTCCAGACCAGACTATGGATCCCAGAGTGAAGGAGGGGATCAACTCTCCAGACCAGACTATGGATCCCAGAGTGAAGGAGGGGATCAACTCTCCAGACCAGACTATGGACCCCAGAGTGAAGGAAGAGATCAACTCTCCAGACCAGACTATGGATCCCAGAGTGAAGGAAGAGATCAACTCTCTAGACCAGACTATGGATCCTAGAGTGCAGGTGGAGATCAACTCTCCATCCAGGGACAAACCTGGAGACCTCCAGAACTTCAGTAAGTTCCATCATTCTTTGTTTGATTCTGTTCTGCTGTACCTTTCACTTCTCATCTTACAATAAATGCAACTCGTCTCTGTACCTACGTCTGTAATCCACACAACTTGAGAACCCCACTGACTTTTTCAGTCAGTTTGCATTCATACATTTACCACAGACGTTTACCACGTTTACCACATTTACCACAGGCCACAAGGACTTTACACTACGCCCAACACAGACGTTTACCACAGGCCACAAGGACTTTACACTACGCCCAACACAGACGTTTACCACAGGCCACAAGGACTTTACACTACGCCCAACACAGACGTTTACCACAGGCCACAAGGACTTTACACTACGCCCAACACAGACGTTTACCACAGGCCACAAGGACTTTACACTACGCCCAACACAGACGTTTACCACAGGCCACAAGGACTTTACACTACGCCCAACACAGACGTTTACCACAGGCCACAAGGACTTTACACTACGCCCAACACAGACGTTTACCACAGGCCACAAGGACTTTACACTACGCCCAACATAGACGTTTACCACAGGCCACAAGGACTTTACACTACGCCCAACACAGACGTTTACCACAGGCCACAAGGACTTTACACTACGCCCAACACAGACGTTTACCACAGGCCACAAGGACTTTACACTACGCCCAACACAGACGTTTACCACAGGCCACAAGGACTTTACACTACGCCCAACACAGACGTTTACCACAGGCCACAAGGACTTTACACTACGCCCAACACAGACGTTTACCACAGGCCACAAGGACTTTACACTACGCCCAACATAGACGTTTACCACAGGCCACAAGGACTTTACACTACGCCCAACACAGACGTTTACCACAGGCCACAAGGACTTTACACTACGCCCAACACAGACGTTTACCACAGGCCACAAGGACTTTACACTACGCCCAACACAGACGTTTACCACAGGCCACAAGGACTTTACACTACGCCCAACATAGACGTTTACCACAGGCCACAAGGACTTTACACTACGCCCAACACAGACGTTTACCACAGGCCACAAGGACTTTACACTACGCCCAACACAGACGTTTACCACAGGCCACAAGGACTTTACACTACGCCCAACACAGACGTTTACCACAGGCCACAAGGACTTTACACTACGCCCAACATAGACGTTTACCACAGGCCACAAGGACTTTACACTACGCCCAACACAGACGTTTACCACAGGCCACAAGGACTTTACACTACGCCCAACACAGACGTTTACCACAGGCCACAAGGACTTTACACTACGCCCAACATAGACGTTTACCACAGGCCACAAGGACTTTACACTACGCCCAACACAGACGTTTACCACAGGCCACAAGGACTTTACACTACGCCCAACATAGACGTTTACCACAGGCCACAAGGACTTTACACTACGCCCAACATAGACGTTTACCACAGGCCACAAGGACTTTACACTACGCCCAACACAGACGTTTACCACAGGCCACAAGGACTTTACACTACGCCCAACATAGACGTTTACCACAGGCCACAAGGACTTTACACTACGCCCAACATAGACGTTTACCACAGGCCACAAGGACTTTACACTACGCCCAACATAGACGTTTACCACAGGCCACAAGGACTTTACACTACGCCCAACATAGACGTTTACCACAGGCCAAAAGGACTTTACACTACGCCCAACATAGACGTTTACCACAGGCCACAAGGACTTTACACTACGCCCAACATAGACGTTTACCACAGGCCACAAGGACTTTACACTACGCCCAACATAGACGTTTACCACAGGCCACAAGGACTTTACACTACGCCCAACATAGACGTTTACCACAGGCCACAAGGACTTTACACTACGCCCAACATAGACGTTTACCACAGGCCACAAGGACTTTACACTACGCCCAACATAGACGTTTACCACAGGCCACAAGGACTTTACACTACGCCCAACCCCCCATATGCCCATGTATGCTAAAATGGTAATGGTGCATTTATATAGCGCCTTTACCCAAGGCGCTTTACATAGATTGTGCATTACATTCACACACACATTCGCACATGCACCGATGGCGGCGGAAACCATGCAAGGCACCAACCAGCACATCAGGAGCAATTAGGGGTTTAGTGTCTTGCTCAAGGACACTTCGACACTAACTCTGGGGGAGCCCACAGGGTTCGAACTGGCCACCTTGCAGTTACCATCCAGTCACTCTACCGCTGATCCACCGCCACTGCTAATATACTGATAACATCAGGGACATCCATATTTGGGCACTAAAGGGACACAGACAGATGGTTAAATCAGGTGCTATGACAACAGAAATAGTGCGTATTGCATACTAGGGTGGGGGTATACCAGCTTGTATGCATTCGCAAATTGTATCGTTCCCAAGTAGGCCGGTGCCCAATGGACACAGGTGTAGTGTCATTATACTAGAGCAGTGGTTTTCAACCAGTGGTCCGGGGACCACCAGTGGGCCTTGAGGAGGTTCCAGGTGGTCCCCAGTTAAATGATGGAGAGTTGGTAACCAAATGGACCTTTATAGATATTTATCTTTTGAGATAGTAAAATTAATTTATTTCATTTTACGCTCTCAAGACTTGCATTATTGTTAGAATTCTGCATTACTTAATTTACAAAAATGTGACCAGATTTGACAGAGAGCCTGCCATTGTGCAACCTCCAGCTTTTCACCAAAGGAAAACAATTTAATTTATTTATATTTTATCCAAAATTAGTTATTAGCACAGGCAGGCAGACTCTTCACATACCAGATCATTCTGAAATAAATGCTTAAACATGTAGCTAGGTGTAATGTTGTCCACAGAAGTGAACCTTTCAAGTCTGTTTTCTCAACTCGCTGTTTCTCTGCCAGACATTACTCTATAAGCCATATCTCCAAAACTGGTGGGTCAAACTGAACAACCAATATGTCAATTTGAAGCTATGATTCCCTGCTTTCATTGGCAGTCCCTCAGTCAAATTTGGCCACACATGTAGAAGATACATAAAATGTCTGCCTGTTATCTCTCCTGATGGTACCACACCAATACAGCATGGAAATGTGGGCAAAACCTTATACAACGACAACACAATATTGTTTCGTTTTGGGTCTGAGAGGCTAAATGTCACCAAATGGTGGTCCGTGGCTCAGATGGGTCTGAGAGGCTAAATGTAATCAAATGGTGGTCCGTGGCTCAGATGGGTCTGAGGCTAAATGTAATCATTGGTCCGTGGCTCAGATGGGTCTGAGAGGCTAAATGTCATCAAATGGTGGTCCGTGGCTCAGATGGGTCTGAGAGGCTAAATGTCATCAAATGGTGGTCCGTGGCTCAAATGGGTCTGAGAGGCTGAATGTCATCAAATGGTGGTCCGTGGCTCAAATGGGTCTGAGAGGCTAAATGTCATCAAATGGTGGTCCGTGGCTCAAATGGGTCTGAGAGGCTAAATGTCATCAAATGGTGGTCCGTGGCTCAAATGGGTCTGAGAGGCTAAATGTCATCAAATGGTGGTCCGTGGCTCAAATGGGTCTGAGAGGCTAAATGTCATCAAATGGTGGTCCGTGGCTCAGATGCTGAAAGAATAATGGACCTTGATGTGAAAAGGGTTGAAAACCACAGTAACCACTACAGTAACCACTGTACTAGAGGTTCAGGTCGCAGGGGCGCCCAACTTTGTTTCAAGCTGGGGGAGCACAGATTTGGGCATGCCCGAAAAAAATGGCGTTTCTTCGGGCCGAGTCGGGTGTCTTAGCACGATTCTAACTCTGTTAAAAGCATGACAGCCACTACTAAGAAGTCACTACTGACCTTGTTTAAAAATACCCACATGGTTAACTGCAGGGCTAACAAGCATTGGTAGGCTACTGCACATTCATGTAATGAATAATAATTTAAGAAATCATAGCAGATTATATGAGTTAAAAAAAAAGGATCTCAATTCCACAGCTGTGAAGGGAAAGCTGTAGTACACATGGCCGGCCTGTAGATGGCCACCAAAAAAAAGAAAAAGCATATTCTGGTATTTCACACAGGTGTTGCCAAATAACTAATTATCTTGCCAGTCAGATGTGCATATGACATATCTAGGTCATATCAATTTAATCAGCAGAGTCTGCACACACTGACTGACCAGCTAAAGTTTTAATATGCCTACTTTAAACCATTATGACAAACCTTGGATTAATTCTTCTGAAAACGAGCAGCATACACAAAGTAAGTGATTCACACAGGCGGGCATTGGAAATGGATGCAACGCACCGTTATTTTTTAACACGCAGCACCCCTCTCCCTCTCTCTCTCTCTCTCCCTCTCTCTCCCACTCTCTCTCTCCCTCTCCCTCCCTCTCCCTCTCCCTCTCTCTCCCTCTCTCTCGGCTATCTTTCACGTGTAGACTCTGTCAAGCTACACCAGGCTTTTCTCGCGCGTTTACCCTAAACGCGCGGCCCGCGCGTGCGTTTTTTTAAATAGGACTGGACCTAAATTAAACGCACGCGCGGGGGTAAACGCGCACGTTTTGTGCGCGAAAAGCCTGGTGTAGCTTAGCCTGGCTGTTGTTGTCAATTCAGTTGTAATGTCATCCAAGAGAGACACCAATCGCCATGTAGATTGCACTGATCACTTATGTTATTAGAGACATCGCGCGCGTGCCGCGCTCACACACATAAACACTCTCTCCCCCCCCCCTCTCTCTCTCTCTCGTGCTGTCCAACAGGCTGTCGGTGCGCTTCAACTCCTTCGAGCGTGGCTGCGGCCGGGGGGGGGTATTTCTGGGGGGCGCAGTGCGCCGTTTGCTCAATGTCTCAGGCGCCACTGTCAGGTCGCTACACGGCCCTCACACCTACGTTAAACCACCGATCCGAGTGTCAGAGAACACATTGTAGCCGTCTGTCTGTCTGTGTCCCTTTCATGCCCATATATGGAGCTTAACATTGAAGTGAGGGGAACCTTTTCACAGACGAACCATTTCCTGTTTATCGATTGCCTAGCAACCGAGGGACTTTCAGATGGTAGCGACCATAGACATATATAAAGGCTAGATGGCTCAAGGCGGAGTCTCTGACGTAGTTCACCCGGCAGCCATCTTGCTGAGGGGCTACAGTACAGTATGTTGAATGGCAGCTCAAACAAAAACAAACACAGGCATAACTCCCTCAAATCCTGACGGATTTTCAAACGGGTTGGTTTATTACAAACGTTGTCAACGTGGCTATGATTCAGGATGCTTATCTGCTTATTTCTTTATATGAAAGTCGTATAAAAGCATATAAGTATGCGGACGTTTATAACAACCCAAACCGTTTGAAAATTGGTTGTAAATTGAATTCAAGTTATGGTTATTTAAAAGTACATGCCCCATAGACACAATGTTATGCTGCCCCGAGGTAAGATGGCCGCCACGTAGCAACGTCGCTCTCCATTGGCCAGAGCACAGGTCTAGCTTTCTATATATATATCTACTCAAATGTGATTTTTGATCATGAAGTTCTAACCAGGTGTGTTTTCTGTTTCAGAAACCTGTCCTACTTTGTCCTCAGTTAAAGCAAAACGTTGCTGCTGCGACCAATGTGGAAAAAGCTTCCCTTCACTTTCCAGTCTCAAAGCACACCAGAGAATTCACACTGGAGAAAAGCCTTACAGCTGTGACCAATGTGGAAAAAGCTTCAAAGCAGTTTCCTATCTCAAAGCACACCAGAGAATTCACACTGGAGAAAAGCCTTACAGCTGTGACCAATGTGGAAAAAGCTTCAAAGCAGTTTCCTATCTCAAAGCACACCAGATAATTCACACTGGAGAAAAGCCTTACAGCTGTGACCAATGTGGAAAAAGCTTCACTAAAGTTTACAAACTCAAAGTACACCAGAGAATGCACACTGGAGAGAAGCCTTACAGCTGTGACCAATGTGGAAAAAGCTTCACTCTAGTTTCCAAACTCAAAGTACATCAGAGAATTCACACTGGAGAAAAGCCTTACAGCTGTGACCAATGTGGGAAAAGGTTCAACGATATGTCTAATCTAACAAAACACCAGAGAATTCACACTGGAGAAAAGCCTTACAGCTGTGACCAATGTGGAAAAAGGTTCGCCAGAAAGTGTGAGATAACAACACACCATAGAATTCACACTGGAGAAAAGCCTTTTGGTTGTGAAACATGTGGGAAGTGTTTTACTCAGTATGGCAGCTTAAATCTTCACCAGAGAATTCACACTGGAGAGAAGCCTTTCAGGTGTGACCAATGTGGGAAAAGCTTCACCGGAAAGTCTGATCTAACAAAACACCATCAAATTCACACTGGAGAAAAGCCTTACTGTTGTAACCAATGTGGGAAAAGGTTCGCAAGAAAGTCTGAGATAACAACACACCATAGAATTCACACTGGAGAAAAGCCTTACAGCTGTGACCAATGTGGGAAAGGGTTCACCGGAAAGTCTGATCTAACAAAACACCATAGAATTCACACTGGAGAAAAGCCTTACAGCTGTGACCAATGTGGAAAAAGCTTCACTAAAGTTTACAATCTCAAGGTACACCAGAGAATTCACACTGGAGAAAAGCCTTACAACTGCGACCAATGTGGGAAAAGGTTCACCAGTACGTCTGATCTAACAAAACACCATAGAATTCACACTGGAGAAAAGCCTTACTGTTGTAACCAGTGTGGGAAAAGGTTCACCCATAGTCCTCATCTAACAATACACCAGAGAATTCACACTGGAGAAAAGCCTTACAGCTGTGACCAATGTGGAAAAAGCTTCACTTCAGTTTCCTATCTCAAAGTACACCAGAGAATTCACACTGGAGATGAGCCTTACAGCTGTGACACATGTGGGAAAAGCTTCAGCCAAATTTCTAACCTCGAACGTCACAAGAAGGTTCACACTGGAGAGAAGCCTTTTGGTTGTGAAACATGTGGGAAGTGTTTTACTGAGTATGGAGACTTAAAAGTTCACCAGAGAATTCACACTGGAGAGAAGCCTTACAGCTGCGACCAATGTGGAAAAAGCTTCAAAGCAGTTTCCTATCTCAAAATACACCAGATAATTCACACAGGAGATAAACCTTACAGCTGCGACCAATGTGGACAAAGCTTCAAAGCAGTTTCCCATCTCAAAGTACACCAGAGAATTCACACTGGAGAAAAGCCTTACAGCTGCGACACATGTAGGAAAAGCTTCAGCCAAATGTCTAACCTCAAAAAACACAAGAAGATGCACACTGGAGAAAAGCCTTACAGCTGCGACCAGTGTGGGAAAAGGTTCACCAGTATGTCTGATCTAACAACACACCATAGAATTCACACTGGAGAAAAGCCTTACTGTTGTGACCAGTGCGGGAAAAGCTTCAGCCAAATTGCTAACCTCGAAAAACACAAGAAGGTTCACACAGGAGAGAAGCCATTTGGCTGTGAAACGTGTGGGAAGTGTTTTGCTGTGTATTGCAACTTAAAAAGACACCAGATAATGCACACTGGAGAAAAGCCTTTCAGCTGTGAAACATGTGGGAAAAGCTTCAGCCACATGTCTCACCTCGAACAACACAAGAAGATTCACAGTGGATAGAAGCGTTACAGCTGTGACCAGTGTGGAAAAAGCTTCACTTCTGTTTGCTACCTCAAAACACACCATATAATTCACACTGGAGAAAAGCCTTGCAGCTGTGAAACATGTGGGAAAAACTTCACCAACATTTCTTTCCTTAAATCACACCAGAGAATTCACACTAGAGAAAAGCCTTACAGCTGTGACACATGTGGGAAAAGCTTCAGCCACATGTCTAACCTCGAACAACCCAAGATCATTCACACTGGAGAGAAGCCTTTTGGTTGTGAAACATGTGGAAAGTGTTTCACTGACTTTTCAAACTTAAAACGCCACCGGAACATTCACACTGGAGAGAAGCTGTGAAACATGTGGGAAAAGCTTCACTCAAATGTATAGCTTCCAGGAACACAGGATTATTCATACTGGAGAGAAGCTATTTTGTTGTGAAACATGTGGGAAGAGTTTAACCTGGTCTGGATCATTAAGAGTTCACCAGCTCATCCACACTAAGGAGAGAAACGCTTCTACTGTGATCCATCCAGGACCACCACTTTCATTATTTACATTCTACCACTTCACACCCTATTGGTCCGACTGTCATTAGACCGACAACCTACCTCACACCCTATTGGTCCGACTGTCATTAGACCGACAACCTACCTCACACCCTATTGGTCCGACTGTCATTAGACCGACAACCTACCTCACACCCTATTGGTCCGACTGTCATTAGACCGACAACCTACCTCACACCCTATTGGTCTGACTGTCATTAGAACTACAACCTGCCTAAAACCCTATTGGTCCGACTGTCATTAGAACTACAACCTGCCTAAAACCCTATTGGTCCGACTGTCATTAGAACTACAACCTGCCTAAAACCCTAACCAAACCCTAACCGTAAGCACGGAGCAGCACATGTTCAACCGCATGTTGAAAAGGAAAGAAAAGGCAGGTTACAACACTTTTTGTTTTGTTTTTCTTCTTACACAAATTATTTGATCGGCCCAAAACATTGTGTTTGTTGTCATGATATGTCTAAGGCTGTCACGATTCTCGATACGAATCGAAATCGAATCGAAATTGACGTTCGATTCAGTGTATCGAAATCACCAGCCGACTCGCGATATTTCATTGCATGCGCGGCCGTCCGTTTATTCACCCCGGAACGTTTCTCACAGGACGAGTTTCAGCCCATCAGCGTCGGTCATTATATGCCGGTGCACCCATCTTGTTGCTCAATGCGTTGCTATCATCAGAGCAGACAACAACACACCCAAATTCAGCCAAAGGAAGAAGCAGTTTATATCGCTGTTTATATCGTATGGTTGTGTACAATAGCGGATTGAAGGGTTCTATATGGGGCTGCCTGGAGTCTGGACTGGCGCTGGCCTGCACGCTATGGCTGCTTCCACATGTATCGCATCTAAACACAGCTCCGCAGCGCGAAGCTGTGTTCAGTGCGAGACATCAGGCAGCCACCATGGAGACTGACGCCAGTCCAGCGAGCCCATGGAACCTCTCCCTGAAGCTTCTACAGAAAGCCGGGCACGCCAGAGTGAGCTCCTTTAGTGGGGCTTAATGTGAAACGTGACTGTGAACCATGGATAGTATTATATAGCAGTTACCAGCTAGCGCCCCTCAAAAACAACTAGCGGCAAAAACAAAAGCTAGTGGCTAGCGCCCAGCCGCCCCTCAAAAACAATGTTTTATTGCTTAATCTTTTGTAGTCACTATTCATTGATTCACTGGCATACCTTTGAAAAAAATGTTTCTCACTGTTATATTGAATATTGATATGCGATTAAAATGTGATTCATTGAGACTAATTAATTATAAGGCATCTAATTAGATTAACATGTCCCAGCCCTATTATTTACTTTTTAATTTTATTTAGTTACTTAGAGTAGAGCTTAACAATAATGTCATCTATCTCATCTTAAAGAAACATCTCAAAATTATGTGAGGACATAAAATCCAAAGTTTATATTGTTGATGCGATTCTCATTCTCATTTGTTATTAGTCAAATAAAAGTGACTTATTGCAGAGAAACAAGTGTTTTTCTTTACAAATCAAGATATTGGCCTAAATTATAATTATATAGCCCTTTTCAATGATGAAAAAAGGAGGTTTTTAAAAAATCTAATCGAACATCGAATCGAATCGTGAGCTTCAAATCGAAAATTGAATTGAATCGTGGGTTAGGCGAATCGTGACAGCCCTAGATATGTCACAACTCCAGTTGGCTTTGTCCGCGGCGTGAACGTCTTTAAATACATAGTTTTTGAAAGGTCTATGAGGAAAATTAACGTGGAATTCACTTCTGGTCGTCATGAAAGGGGGCGGGACGACGACACACGCAAAAGGCACAAAGGCCTGCCCCCACTCGATCATGATTGGAGGAAGGCCCCTCTCATCCTGATTGGATGAAGGCTTTCTCACCTGCCACCAAAACCGGGGACAGGGACATTATGGTCAGCACTAGGGGTGTAACGATACATTTTAACAACGATACGACACATGGACGATATTGGTTCATGATGGCGATACGATACGATTCAATGACTTGAAATCGATACAGTAACTATTTAAAATACATTGACATTATTTTAAACTAAGTAATTAAACCCCTTTTTTTCTTTTTTCTTCAAAAAATTGCTAAACACCGGGCACAAAAATGTAGTATTAATACAATCGATTATTTGCATTGCAAAACGATACATAGTCAATGTTGCCGTTTTGATATACTTCGATCCAGCATATAGTAACTGCATTTTCCGATGCAGTTACTATATCGTTACACCCATAGTCGGCACACTCTATAGTAGGGAGGATTATCCACAAATAAAGTGATATTTGAATTAAATGAAATCACTGAATATACATACATAGACATACTCAACAACTTTATTTTCCTAATCTTTTCAGTTTAAAGCTCCATCTGATTGGAACAACTTGTCTGTTTCTTTGAGATCAATTACATCATTTAACATTTTCAAGGCTTCTTTGCTTGTAGACCTGAAGCCCATTTGTACTTGTTTTGGATTTTTGGAGAGAGATGTGTACTTTAATGCTTGATTATTATTTTTATCTTTATCTTTATTTTTATTATTTTCATTATTAATATCACTATTATTAGTATTTTGTTAGGTGTTTCAGTGCAGTTGCTTCTGGTCTTGATGTGGTGTTTGAGTGGTTTGGAGAGCATCTATGTTTTGTTGATGTAAGTGTATTGTTCTGTGTCGACATGTTTGATGTAATGTGTTGTCTATGTACTGTATTCATTGTGTTGTGCCCGAGGACCCCCTCTAAAACGAGATGATACATCTCAATGGGCTATCCTCTAAAACCAGATGATACATCTCAAGGGGCTATCCTCTAAAACGAGATGATACATCTCAAGGGGCTATCCTCTAAAGCAGTGGTTCTTAAAGTGGGGTCCGGGGACCCCCAGGGGTACTTGAGGGAGTTCCAGGGGGGACCCAGCTAAATTATCATTAGGAACCAAATGGACACTTATGGGTCTGTAACTCAGAGAGTGTACAAATGGAACCAAATGGACCCGTTAGGGTCCATTTGGTTCCATTTGTACACTCTGAGTTAAATTAGCATTGATTTTACAATATAAATTGGGGGTCCCAGAGATAGAAATGCTATTAAATGGGGGTCCGTAGACTAATGCATGTCAAACTGGGGGTCCTTGAAATTAACCGGATTGAGAATCACTGCTAGAGCCTTAGAAATCTTCTCTTATGGCACCAGCAACAGCAACATTTCACAGATTGTACCTTTATTAATACGACAAATAGCTCTGGATTTAAACCCCCAGAGAACCTCAAAGTGTTTAATAGAAAGAAAAAAAAACTGTTACAGAAGGGGGTTCCAGCCCAGAATGGGTTAAGTGTCGTATGTTGAACTTATGTGTCGTATGTCATACTTATGACACATGGGGTGTCATAAGTTCATGTATTGTCCATGTCTTGTCTTTTCTGCCTAATAAAAAATATTGAAACACAATACGACAAATAAATCACTCTTGATTATTCATTCCTGTAATTAATTAATGAATTACTGTTACATCTGACATCAGAAACAAGATCAATGCAACATGTATTATGATTATTATTATGAACTAGAATATCAGGGGTTCTCAACCCGTGGGCCGCGACCCCTCGGGGGTCCCCGGATTATATATTGTTTTGCAACTGAATGGCTGGATAATGGAAATAAAGAGTTTACATAATAGTACACATAGTGCATGCATAAACTTTCCTTAAAGGACAACTTTAGTTTTTTTCAACCAAGGTTCATGTTTTAGGATGTTATTAGAGAAAGTAAAAGATGAGTGTAATTTTTTTTTCCATTTGCTGCTTTCTTTCATTTTAGGGATTTTAGCTGTTTTTGACAGGGGGGCGGGGGCATTACAGCATGGGGCTAAATATGTTTTTTTTACAAAATATTATGGCGATTTATTTTTTTATTATTTACTATAGTCCTAATAAACCCCAGGAAATTACATCTGTCAACAAAAAATCACAGGATCTACTGAATGTGAAGGTAGCCTACTGGGGGGAAGCCACACTGTGTGTCATAGGCTCAATGTCAGTTTGACACATTCAGTAGATCTTGTGATGTTTTGTGGCCAGATGTAATTTCCTGGGGTTTATTAGGACTATAGTAAATAATTAAAAAATAAATCGCTATAAAATGTTGTAAAATAATACATATTTAGCCCCATGCTCGAATGCCCCCGCCGGCGGGGCCCGCCCCCTGTCAAAAACAGCTAAAATCCCTAAAACGAAAGAAGCAGCAAATGAAAAAAAAATGACACTCATCTTTTAGTTTCTCTAATAACATCCTAAAACATGAACCTTGGTTGAAAAAAACTAAAGTTGTCCTTTAATGATTATATCTGGTGTCAGTATTAATTTATGATATATTTTCTCTAAAGGTAATTTGTGCAGTCAGTTTGTATTGGTGGTGGGGAGGGGGGGGGGGGGGGGGGAGGGTACACAGTCAAAGCATTTCCGGGTCCCCAACCAAAAACTTTGATAACTATGCTATGACAACAGCTGCTGCTGTGTGCATAAATTAAACCCCTCTGTGTCCCTAACACCCCCCGCCTCTCTCTCTCCCTCTACCACACTCTCTCTCTCTTTGTCTCTCTGCTACTCTCTCTCTCTCTCTCATTGAGGAGTAGTGCAGCATACAGTGAACACATCCAGAGCTTGTTACAGACAGACAGACAGACAGACAGACAGACAGACAGACAGACAGACAGACAGACAGACATATTTATCTTCATAAACAACACATCAGAGGAGGATGGAGGGAGCAGTGATGCTGAACTTTACACCAGTGATCAAGTTACACCGAATACCAGGTTTGATCTGTTTTACTGTTAATATGACTACATTACTGTTTAATTATTAATAGCAATAGTATAGTTTGAGTTATAATGTTATACTGTTCCATTAGAGACTGCCATCGCGGGGGTGGCAACTGTTGAGGACAGCTGAAAAACGATTGGCTTTGTCCTAGCCCAAACATTTAGACTCTCGTAGAGGTTTTTTTTCAGAATCGAAAAAAACCTCTACGAGAGTCTAAATGTTTGGGCCAGCTTTGTCCTTTTTTATTTTTCTGTCTAAAATAATCTGAAGCTATATTATTATTCATGTCATGTTAGAGCAGGTCTGAAATAAATGTCAGAGCTGATTATCGACATATAAATATGAAATAAATGCTTAAACATGTCACTATGTCTAATGTTATAACCATTGGGTTAACCAATGCTAACTACACACACAGCTTTCCTGCTAAAGTATGCAAATTCCGCTAAAATCCGCCTTTTTGTACACAATCGTTTTGGAAGATAATACTAGTCTTTTACTAACTGGCTAACAGAAATAGCAGAGAAAGAAGTATTAACAATGGTAATTTTGTAAAAAGTGTGTTTATTTTGGTCTGCCTAAAGCTAATTCATGCTAATGTTCCAGCTGGGGGCACTAGTGGTCACAACAATGAAAAATGCGGAAATGGCTTCCTATTTCCAATAGCAGAAGAAGAAGAATGGATATAATGTAAACATTGTAACATTATGTCACCGTAACGTGGTTATTATTAGTTGCTTTGGAATGTACCTGCCATGAAAATTAAGGTCATAATAACGCAGATCGCATCGATATGTAATATAGCGCGATAATTTACTTTATTTAGCTACAGGTTTGATCAATATAAATCAATATATTAGCTAAATGTAGCTAACGGCTATCGTTGCAGGGTTGCCAGTTTCTGCGAGAGAAATAAGCAACCCGGTATGTGAAAACAAGCCCAAAATAAGCGAAAATAGCCGATCTACAAGCATTTAACAACATATCTTGTCCCTGGCATAAATTATTTTCAGATGGGGGTCTGCAGACAAATAATAATAATAACAGGCTAATGAAACAGACCAATTAAGAGAAGAGCCAAGAGGGCACAATTTGTGCTGGTAGAGTTTGAGAGCAAACTGTCCTGTTGTCTGTTGGTTTAACTGTTTTTTTTGTTTGTTTTTTATTGCATTAATATAGCTCTTTTATTTGTACTCATCTGGAACATTTACATAGGCCTAATTTATCTGCCACTGTTATTTTCCCTTTTGTCATACTACAAAATGTCAAATAAATTAGCCTATTTAAAAAAAGGAGAGATAACAGGCAAACAATCAAGATAACATTCTCTAATTGTGTAGACTTATTGTAAATTAAGTAATGCAGATGTTTAACAATTATGTATATCTTGAGAGTGTAAAATGAAACAAAATGGACCTTTAAGGTTTATTTTTATCTAATAAGGGTCCACTTGGTTACCAACTCTCCATAATCAACTACACTTTAAAAACAAGCCCAAATAATCAACTACACTTTATTTTTGTCAAATACATTTTTATTAACAGGTTATAAATTATTATAAAATTGGTACAGTAGGCCTATGCATTATTTTTCTTTAGAAACAAGGCCAACTAATTATAACCAGCAGTCATGGCAACACTGCTGGTTGACAGAGAAACAAGAGGAACTAACCAGGTGCTCAATGGAGGTAGCAGGATGTGATAATGATAAAAAGGTGCTCACACGGATCAATAGGCCTACATGATAAAAAGAGAAGGACAGAAGCTCGTTTTAATACTTGCTGATGCTTAAATATATTCATAACAACACACAGACATAAAGGGTGTTCAGTAGCATCGATTTATGAAAAACAAATCTAAAACCTCGAAATTGGAGTAGTGAGGTATCCTCCCGACAGCTACGATATATCTGATAGTCTTAATGGAAACTATAGATTTAAATAAACGGAATAAAATACTGCAGCCATTAGACTAAATGTGACTAGATTTGATCGAGAGGCTGCCATTGGATTTTTTTGAAATTTCGTTTTTGTCATGTCATATGAAAGCAGGGAATCATAGCTTGTTCAGTTTGACCCACCAGTTTTGGAGATATGGCTTATAGAAAAATGACTTGCAGGAGTAGTGGAAAAAAAGACCAAGCTGAGAAAATGGAAGCTTTAGTTCAGTGATCTGTGACTTTAGGGGGCGCCGTTTTCCCTTCATTCCTCCATTAGTCAACCAGCAGTGATAAAAAGAGAAGGACCCGGGCACACAAGGTTACAAAATGAGGAACGCCTTTATTAATTTAAAAAGCAACTGCCAACATGTTTCGACCTAACAGGTCTTCATCAGGGCAAGAATGAAGGACAACATCAAACATACTCATTATATAGCAACAGGAAACACAGCTTTGCAATGACATAATTGGCAGTGTCAGAGGCACGTGAGTGCCCATTGGTTAATACAGCCGTAATAACATGGACATGCCATTAGGCACTCAATCAACAACTGACGCCACACATGTGTGTGACAGCCAGAGGAATATATAAGCAAAAAGCTAAGCACCAAATATTTTTATTAGATCATTCAAAAAACAATAATAACAGTAAAAAAGTAGAAAACGAAAAAACTAAAGAAAACACATAAAATCAATATCTTCATTAAGACCAGGAGGGGTGAGAGGGTCTAAGGAATGAATCCAAAAGGTTTCCCGTTGATTAAATTTCCTTGCCACCTCTTGGAAAAGGTTTGATGTGTTCTATACCTGTAATTCTCAAAAGTGTGTCATTGTTGTTATGGAATTGGCTGAAATGTCTAGCAATCGGATAATTGATATTATTAATGCGAATAGCATATTTGTGTTCAGCCAATCTATCCCTGAGGCGGCGCTTTGTCCTGCCAATATAACAAATGTTAGGACAGGTAGCCTACATGTCAAACGATATATTATGTGAGTAGTATTGCAATTGATAAAATCGTTAATCTTATAGGTTTTGTGTGTTTTGAAGTCTATAAATGATTTAGTCTGTGAGACACTGGAGCAGTGGCGGCAACACATGCATTTGAACATACCTAATGGTTTGTTAAGCCAGGTCTGCTTTTTAACAGGTGGAAGGTAACTGTGCATGAGTTTGTCCTGCAGGGTGGGGGCTCTTCTAAAAGAGGAAATAGGCGGCTTAGGAAATAAACCTCTCAGGGAGGAGTCACTCTCCACAATCGACCAATTCTTTTTTATAATGCGCTGAATGTGTGAAGACATGTTGCTGTTTTGCGTGACAAAAAAGGGGCGGTTCTGAGTAGCGGGCTTCCATTTGTTTTTTGTTAGCAAGTCAGATCTGTCAAAGCTAAGTGCCTTGTCGCTCGCCCGAGCTACATTAACCGGTTTATAGCCTCTCTCTTTAAATCTGATTGAAATCACTGTCGCAAATGCGGCGTAGGCGTTGCAACTGTCCGAAAGGGATATTTCTTATGAGATGAGACGGATGGAAAGAGTCCGCTCGTAAGAGAGTATTTTTTGAGGTTTCCTTCCTAAACAAGGTAGTGTGAAGCATGCCCGATTCGTCTTTAAATATAGTAAGGTCAAGGAAATTGATGCTCTGCTGCGAGTACTCAATCGTCAGTTTGATGTTTTTGTTTATAGTTTACATAGCGATGGAAGTCGAGTTGTTGAGTCTCAGAACCGTTGAATATAAGCAGCAGATCATCAATGTAGCGCCCATAAAAAGTAATGAACTGATACCACAGGTTAATCGGAGTAAGAACATGCATCTCTTCCCAAATGGCCCAAATATAAACAAGCATAGTTGGGTGAAAAACATGAACCCATAGGGACTCCAATTAGTTGTTTGTAGATCTCGTCCGTAAACATAAACACATTGTTGTGGATATTCCAATCTGTCAATGAAATAATAAAGTCAGTAGGAGGCAGAGCCCTCTTTGATTTCTTTCACTAGAAAAGTTGACTATTTGATATTGAGAAACTGTTTAATGATACTTCTAATGTGGTGAATAAACCGAATTTGACCCATGGAGAACGCATTGCACTTGATGATCTGTCTAAAAATGATGATATAATTGTCCGCCCAGTGGATAAAGGAGGTGCTGTTGTAGTACTGTCTAGGGAGCTTTATATCACAGAAGCCAAACGTCAACTCAATTCGAAAAACATTATACTAAACTTTTGAACAACCCCATAGTCAATATGACAAAAGATTTCCACGGCATCCTGAGTTATGCTAAGGAGTCGGGATGGATTTCTGATAATGAATGTAAATTTATATTTGTTGACTCCCCTATGTTGGCTTCTTTTTACCTCCCCAAAATTCATAAACAGCCTTTTGACAACCCCCCCGACCGCCCTATTATTTCGGGAAACGGTACTCTAACTGAACCTGTGTCTAAATTTATTGATTTATACATCAAACCACATGTGAAGAAACTGCCATCTTTTTTAGAAGATACTACTGATGTTCTTAATAAGTTGTCTGGTCTCACCAATTGTCAATCTCACTTCCTGGTGACCATGGATGTTGAGTCTCTTTACACAAACATAGATTTATCTGACAGACCCACGGAGGCTCTGCCTCCTACTGACTTTATTATTTCATTGACAGATTGGAATATCCACAACAATGTGTTTATGTTTACGGACGAGATCTACAAACAACTAATTGGAGTCCCTATGGGTTCATGTTTTTCACCCAACTATGCTTGTTTATATTTGGGCCATTTGGGAAGAGATGCATGTTCTTACTCCGATTAACCTGTGGTATCAGTTCATTACTTTTTATGGGCGCTACATTGATGATCTGCTGCTTATATTCAACGGTTCTGAGACTCAACAACTCGACTTCCATCGCTATGTAAACTATAAACAAAAACATCAAACTGACGATTGAGTACTCGCAGCAGAGCATCAATTTCCTTGACCTTACTATATTTAAAGACGAATCGGGCATGCTTCACACTACCTTGTTTAGGAAGGAAACCTCAAAAAAGACTCTCTTACGAGCGGACTCTTTCCATCCGTCTCATCTCATAAGAAATCTCCCTTTCGGACAGTTTCAACGCCTATGCCGCATTTGCGACAGTGATTTTAATGTAGCTCGGGCGCGGGACAAGGCCCTTAGCTTTGACAGATCTGACTTGCTAACAAAAAACAAACGGAAGCCCGCTACTCAGAACCGCCCCTTTTTTGTCACGCAATACAGCAACATGTCTTCACACATTCAGCGCATTATACAAAATAATTGGTCGATTGTGGAGAGTGACTCCTCCCTGAGAGGTTTATTTCCTAAGCCGCCTATTTTCTCTTTTAGAAGAGCCCCCACCCTGCAGGACAAACTCATGCACAGTTACCTTCCACCTGTTAAAAAGCAGACCTGGCTTAACAAACCATTAGGTATGTTCAGGTGCATGTGTTGCCGCCACTGCTCCAGTGTCTCACAGACTAAATCATTTATAGATTACAAAACACAGAAAACCTATAAGATTAACGATTTTATCAATTGCAATACTACTCACGTAATATATCGTTTGACATATATTATATTGGCAAGACAAAGCGCCGCCTCAGGGATAGATTGGCTGAACACAAATATGCTATTCGCATTAATAATATCAATTATCCGATTGCTAGACATTTCAGCCAATTCCATAACAACAATGACACACTTTTGAGAATTACAGGTATAGAACACATCAAACCTTTTCCAAGAGGTGGCAAGGAAATTTAATCAACGGGAAACCTTTTGGATTCATTCCTTAGACCCTCTCACCACTCCTGGTCTTAATGAAGATATTGATTTTATGTGTTTTCTTTAGTTTTTTCGTTTTCTACTTTGTTTACTGTTATTATTGTTTTTTTAATGATCTAATAAAAAGTTATTTTCCTTTTGTTGAATATTTGGTGCTTAGCTTTTTGCTTATATATTCCTCTGGCTGTCACACACATGTGTGGCGTCAGTTGTTGCTTGAGTGCCTAATGGCATGTCCATGTTATTACGGCTGTATTAACCAATGGGCACTCACGTGCCTCTGACACTGCCAATTATGTCATTGCAAAGCTGTGTGTCCTGTTGCTATATAATGAGTATGTTTGATGTTGTCCTTCGATGCTACTGAACACCCTTTATGTCTGTGTGTTGTTATGAATATATTTAACCATCAAAGTATTAAAACGAGCTTCTGAAAGAAGCTCGCAACTCCATTTGACCCTCAAACTGTCGGTAGAAACACTTAACTCCACTGCTCTGTGGGGGGGGGGGGGGGGGTGGTATACTGCAGCTTAGCGCCGCGCGGATGATAAACAAAAATAATGGCAGTTTCTGTGTGTGTGTGTGTGCCCATGCAACATGATGTGAGTGAGAGACTGAGAGTGACAGACAGATACTAAAAGTGTGTGTGTGTGTGTGTGTGTGTGTGTGTGTGTGTGTGTGTGTGTGTGTGTGTGTGTGTGTGTGTGTGTGTGTGTGTGTGTGTGTGTGTGTGCGCGCGCGCAGTGGAGTTAAGAGGTTTTTTCTCTTATTGATAAGAACTATCTTGACAGAGGAAACTCCACTTGAGCTGTATTCGGGTAAAGTGGTGATAATATACAAAGTCACAACACCAACTATCTTTGTTTCAAAAATATATGGTTTTCTTCAATTTCTGAAAAATGTAAAAATGTGTTTTTCCATTTCCTGAAAAATGAAGATGTTTGAGTTAAGAGGTTTCCTCCCGACAGCAGAGATATGGAACATTTATCTCCAGCGGGTTTTCATCGTGCGAGAGATGTCGCGAGAGATGGCATATTATTATTATTATTATTATTTGTCGATTGAACAATCCCATCAGCAAAGCACCGTGCAGTGGAGATCAATCTTGGTTTACATAGAAGTCAGTCAATTTGGCTTTTTTGGAGGGGCGGCTTACGGTGGGGGGGGGGGGGGGGGGGGGCTAAGCCTCCACCAGAGGGGCCAATTGAGGCTCAACCAATCAGGCACTGCCAGTGGGCCGAATTGAATGCAAAGTACACTTTTCACAGTCAGTTTGCAGTCTTCACACACAGGCACATACACAGATCTCCATGTGGGACACCGGCTGACAGTTAAAACGGGTGCTATGACAACGGATATCATTAGGTTCCCAAGTTGCATCGTTCCCAAGTACGGGCACGTACAGGTCTAGTAATACTATTATAATGCACAATAGTGAGGAAGAATTACATGAAGATACAATGAAAGTGGGTGAATTTGTCCTTTCATTCCTTCATTCCAGACCAGACTATGGATCCCAGAGTGAAGGAGGAGATCAACTCTCCAGACCAGACTATGGATCCCAGAGTGAAGGAGGAGATCAACTCTCCAGACCAGACTATGGATCCCAGAGTGAAGGAGGAGATCAACTCTCCAGACCAGACTATGGATCCCAGAGTGAAGGAAGAGATCAACTCTCCAGACCAGACTATGGATCCCAGAGTGAAGGAAGAGATCAACTCTCCAGACCAGACTATGGATCCTAGAGTGCAGGAAGAGATCAACTCTCCAGACCAGACTATGGATCCCAGAGTGAAGGAGGAGATCAACTCTCCAGACCAGACAATGGATCCCAGAGTGAAGGAAGAGATCAACTCTCTAGACCAGACTATGGATCCTAGAGTGCAGGTGGAGATCAACTCTCCATCCAGGGACAAACCTGGAGACCTCCAGAACTTCAGTAAGTTCCATCATTCTTTGTTTGATTCTGTTCTGTTGTACCTTTCACTCATCTTACAATAAATGCAACACGTCTCTGTATCTACGTCTGTAATCCACGTATCTCGAGAACCGTTCGCCTCACCGACTTCACATTCGACACACGTGTTCCACGCTCCCACAAGGAGTGCAGTGCCTGGCCTTGAGTCGGTCCGATACACGGTTGTCCAGAAGCGCCACAAAAAAGGCTCTGGTCAGGCTCTGCCAGCGGACCTAATGAGCCTAAGTCCACTCACCTGTACAACTTACAGCCTCTGTCTGAGCCAAATTGATTGCCATGGCAACCTCAGTCTTATTCCACACACCTGCCATTTGATTACTTAGTCAGGTGTGTTAGTATTGATGAGTGAAGCTCTAACCAGGTGTGTTATTATTGATGAGTGAAGCTCTAACCAGGTGTGTTATTATTGATGAATGAAGCTCTAACCAGGTGTGTTATTATTGATTAATGAAGCTCTAACCAGGTGTGTTATTATTGATGAATGAAGCTCTAACCAGGTGTGTTATTATTGTTGATGAAGCTCTAACCAGGTGTGTTATTATTGATGAATGAAGCTCTAACCAGGTGTGTTATTATTGATGAATGAAGCTCTAACCAGGTGTGTTATTATAGATGATGAAGCTCTAACCAGGTGTGTTATTATTGATGTATGAAGCTCTAACCAGGTGTGTTATTATTGATGTATGAAGCTCTAACCAGGTGTGTTATTATTGATGAATGAAGCTCTAACCAGGTGTGTTATTATTGATGAATGAAGCTCTAACCAGGTGTGTTATTATTGATGAATGAAGCTCTAACCAGGTGTGTTATTATTGATGAATGAAGCTCTAACCAGGTGTGTGTTATTATTGATGATGAAGCTCTAACCAGGTGTGTTATTATTGATGAATGAAGCTCTAACCAGGTGTGTTATTATTGATGAATGAAGCTCTAACCAGGTGTGTTATTATTGATGAATGACGCTCTAACCAGGTGTGTTATTATTGATGATGAAGCTCTAACCAGGTGTGTTATTATTGATGAATGAAGCTCTAACCAGGTGTGTTATTATTGATGAATGAAGCTCTAACCAGGTGTGTTATTATTGATGAATGAAGCTCTAACCAGGTGTGTTATTATTGATGAATGAAGCTCTAACCAGGTGTGTTATTATTGATGAATGAAGCTCTAACCAGGTGTGTTATTATTGATGATGAAGCTCTAACCAGGTGTGTTATTATTGATGAATGAAGCTCTAACCAGGTGTGTTATTATTGATGAATGAAGCTCTAACCAGGTGTGTTATTATTGATGATGAAGCTCTAACCAGGTGTGTGTTATTATTGATGAATGAAGCTCTAACCAGGTGTGTTATTATTGATTAATTAAGCTCTAACCAGGTGTGTTATTATTGATTAATTAAGCTCTAACCAGGTGTGTTATTATTGATTAATTAAGCTCTAACCAGGTGTGTTATTATTGATTAATTAAGCTCTAACCAGGTGTGTTATTATTGATGAATGAAGCTCTAACCAGGTGTGTTATTATTAGGGCTGACCTTCGATCACGCTTTTGATGATCGACGCTTCGAAACGAATAGCGATCGATCGTCGACGCTTCGTCATCCGACGGGGGACGGGGGACGGGGGGGGGGGGGGGGGTTGCGCGGCGAGCAGTGACGCACAATGAATTAACGCCAGGGCTCCACCGGACGCGGTGCGTCTCCGTCGCGTAGGTCAAAAAACGCACCGGTTCAATTTTAATGCACGCGTTAATGTCACGCAACGCGGGCAGTGGAGCCACCCTTCATTGATTAAAAAGGGAACATTCCCTGACGGTGACGGAGAGCCCCGGTGTAAAATAAATAAAACAACGATATAGCAGAGAGAAACGCATGCTTGGATTGGTCTCAATTATTTTATTTAACAATAAGCAACAATTGTTGCTTTGACCCAATAAACATCCGACCGTAACAAGTCAACATTAAATAAAACTGCCTGACACAGGCATTACCTCTCAAATAAAAAATATATAATCCAAAGCAGCACAGGACGAACAGCATTTTGCATTTATAATTGAAATAAACTCAGAGGCTTCGTGGAAACAGCACACGCAAGTGTAAAGGAAAGGCATTTTCCTGATCTTGCCGTAAAATTAAGTGAAATAAAACGTCATTTAATCGAGGCTTTATGACAGCAGCGAGGTGCTGCCAAATGCCAGTCAGTTGCGCAAATATAGGTCAGATCAATTAGCCGAGCAGCTTCTCACTGACCAGCTCTTCTTAAAGTTTACTTAGCCTACTTTAATAATATGACATAGTGTTGGATCTCCATCCTCCAGACAAACAAACCTTGGATTATAATTGGATTATGCCTATAATTCTTCTTTTTTCAAACCAGCACGAGCCACAACAAGGTAAGAAACTATATAATGATTCACTGTTCGCACAGCACCCAGGCAGGTATTCTTAATCGCGTCGCATTCCCATCAAAGTAGCACACTAACTTTGTGATCAACCTTCTTCATTTGCTTATTGTATTTGTAAAAAGCAACACTGTATTAAGACATGGAAGTATAATATTGGTAGAGAGAGAGAGAGATAGAGAGAGAGAGAGGAGCCGTTCCATTTCAACTAATACAAAAATGCCGTCTGCGACTCCGTGAGGCCCTGTGCGGCCGCAACTAACAAACAAACTTCGGGAGAGAACGCACTTTTCATGGCCACGGACAATACAACTAACGAGAGCACTCAGCACAGAGCAGCAGTCTAACTGCGGAAAATGACAAAACCAAATGAGAGCTGTTTCGGTTTGTGACATGACGTGCTGCGAGCTCGCAGATCTACGCTTCATGCAACAAATGCACCGTACGTTCGTTCTATTAAAGGGTAGATCGCTACCGTTTAGGGGCTGGGAGCAGCCCCCAAACGGGAGCGGATCTACCGTTTATAGAACGAACGTACCGATATGCTGTGAGCTTAGCCTGTTGCTAACGTGACCCCCCTCCTCTCTCTCTCTCTGCATCTCTCTCTCTAACGCAACTCTCTAACGCGACTCTCTCTCTCTCTCTCTCCCCCGTTGAAGTTGCAATAGTTGGATCACTGCAGTGCATTTAGCTCCCCTCTTGTATTTTAAAATGTAACCAAACTTTTCCACCCGTTCCACCCACGGTGCAAATTTATGTTAGTCGCAAACTACAGCAAGCCGCCTTTGTTTTAAATTGTCCCCCATTCGCACGTCGGCAAAAGCCGTTCACACCTATGGCTGGAGATGCGCGTTTTCAATACCGGCGGCCCAGTCTCACCGTGCTGCGCGCATCACGTGATTAAATAAAATGTGGTATCGGATTGGTGCGGGGCGTACTTGAGTGAGGGGGGAGAGGGGAGGAGGCGTTGCGAGGTCTGCGAGGCGCCAGCATGCAGTATGGCTCGCGGACCAAATGGGGCCGGCTCGCGGACCAAAAGCGGCCGCTTTTTTTTTTAATGACTATTCGATTTTTTATTTCAAGATCGATTCCCGTGCATATCGATCGATCGTCGATTAATCGATTTTTTTGGGTCAGCCCTAGTTATTATTGATGAGTGAAGCTCTAACCAGGTGTGTTATTATTGATGATGAAGCTATAACCAGGTGTGTTATTATTGATGAATGAAGCTCTAACCAGGTGTGTTATTATTGATGATGAAGCTCTAACCAGGTGTGTTATTATTGATGATGAAGCTCTAACCAGGTGTGTTATTATTGATGAGTGAATCTCTAACCAGGTGTGTTATTATTGATGATGAAGCTCTAACCAGGTGTGTTATTATTGATGATGAAGCTCTAACCAGGTGTGTTATTATTGATGATGAAGCTCTAACCAGGTGTTATTATTGATGAGTGAAGCTCTAACCAGGTGTGTGTTATTGATGAATGAAGCTCTAACCAGGTGTGTGTTATTGATGAATGAAGCTCTAACCAGGTGTGTGTTATTGATGAATGAAGCTCTAACCAGGTGTGTGTTATTGATGAGTGAAGCTCTAACCAGGTGTGTGTTATTGATGAATGAAGCTCTAACCAGGTGTGTGTTATTGATGAATGAAGCTCTAACCAGGTGTGTTATTATTGATGAATGCAGCTCTAACCAGGTGTGTTATTATTGATGAATGAAGCTCTAACCAGGTGTTATTATTGATGAATGAAGCTCTAACCAGGTGTGTTATTATTGATGAATGAAGCTCTAACCAGGTGTGTTATTATTGATGAATGAAGCTCTAACCAGGTGTGTTATTATTGATGATGAAGCTCTAACCAGGTGTGTTATTATTGATGAATGAAGCTCTAACCAGGTGTGTTATTATTGATGATGAAGCTCTAACCAGGTGTGTTATTATTGATGATGAAGCTCTAACCAGGTGTGTTATTGATGAATGAAGCTCTAACCAGGTGTGTTATTATTGATGAATGAAGCTCTAACCAGGTGTGTTATTATTGATGAAGCTCTAACTAGGTGTGTTATTATTGATGATGAAGCTCTAACCAGGTGTGTTATTATTGATGAATGAAGCTCTAACCAGGTGTGTTATTATTGATGAATGAAGCTCTAACCAGGTGTGTTATTATTGATGAATGAAGCTCTAACCAGGTGTGTTTTCTGTTTCAGAAACCTGTCCTACTCTGTCATCAGTTAAAGCAAAAGGTTGCTGCTGCGACCAATGTGGAAAAAGCTTCCCTTCACGTTCCAGTCTTAAAGCACACCAGAGAATTCACACAGGAGAAAAGCCTTACAGCTGCGACCAATGTGGAAAAAGCTTCACTTCAAGTTTTAGTGTTAAAGTACACCAGAGAATTCACACTAGAGAAAAGCCGTACAGCTGTGACCAATGTGGAAAAAGCTTCACAACACTTGCCTATCTCAAAGTACACCAGAGAATTCACACTGGAGAAAAGCCTTTCAGCTGTGACCATTGTGGGAAAAGGTTCCGCCAAATGTCTAATCTAACAACACACCATAGAATTCACACTGGAGAAAAGCCTTACAGCTGTGACCAATGTGGAAAAAGCTTCACAACACTTGCCTATCTCAAAGCACACCATAGAATTCACACTGGAGAAAAGCCTTATAGCTGTGACCATTGTGGGAAAAGCTTCACTTTACTTTTCAATCTCAAAGTACACCAGAGAATTCACACAGGAGAAAAGCCTTACAGCTGCGACCAATGTGGAAAGAGCTTCACTTCACTTTCCAATCTCAAAGAACACCAGAGAATTCACACTGGAGAAAAGCCGTACAGCTGTGACCAATGTGAAAAAAGCTATACTTCAGATTCCAGTCTCAAAGTACACCAGAGAATTCACACTGGATAAAAGCCTTAAGGTCATTACACACTGGCGAATTAGCGACGCGAATTATTCGTGCGAATAATTCGCCTTTTTTTAAAACCAATTGAAGTCAATGCAAGCTTCCACATCAGTGGCGAATGTGCGAATGTGCGAAAATGCGACCGTTTTCGCTCTTTATTTGTTCGCTCCGGTGTTCGCTCCGGTGTCGAATTTTTAATTCGCGTCGCTAATTCGCCAGTGTGTAATGACCTTTACAGCTGTGACCAATGTGGAAAAAGGTTCACTTCAGATAGCCTCAAAGTACACCAGAGAATTCACACTGGAGAGAAGCCTTACAGCTGTGACCAATGTGGAAAAAGCTTCACTTCAGGTTCCAATCTCAAAGTACACCAGAGAATTCACACTGGAGAAAAGCCTTACAGCTGTGACCAATGTGGGAAAAGGTTCACCATTATGGCTCATCTAACAAGACATCAGAGAATTCACACTGGAGAAAAGCCTTACAGCTGTGACCATTGTGGGAAAAGGTTCCGCGAAATGTCTGATCTAAAACAACACCATATAATTCACACTGGAGAAAAGCCTTACAGCTGCGACCAATGTGGAAAAAGCTTCACTTCACTTGCCTATCTCAAAGTACACCAGAGAATTCACACTGGAGAAAAGCCTTACAGCTGCGACCAATGTGGAAAAAGCTTCACTTCACTTGCCTATCTCAAAGTACACCAGAGAATTCACACTGGAGAAAAGCCTTACAGCTGCGACCAATGTGGGAAAAGCTTCATCCGAATTAATAACCTCAAACGTCACGAGAAGATTCACACTGGAGAGAAGCCTTTTGGTTGTGAAAAATGTGGGAAGTGTTTTACTGAGTATAACAACTTAAAACATCACCAGATGATTCACACAGGAGAAAAGCAGTACAGCTGCAACCAGTGTGGAAAAAGCTTCAATTCAGTTTCCAATCTCAAAGTACACCAGATAATTCACACAGGAGAAAAGCCGTACAGCTGCGACCAGTGTGGGAAAAGCTTCAGCGTTATGCATAGCCTCAAATATCACAAGAAGATTCACACTGGAGAGAGGTCTTAAAGCTGCGACCAGTGTTGAAAAAGTTCACCATGATGTCTACTCTAAAAAATCACCATAGAATTCACACTGGAGAAAAGCCTTATAGCTGTGAGATATGTGGTAAAAGCTTCGCTCACAAAGCTTACCTTGAAAAACACAGCACAATTCACACAGGAGAGAAACCATTTGGCTGTGAAACGTGTGGGAAGTGTTTTACTGTGATATTATTAGTATTTTGTTAGTTGTTTCAGTGTCGACATGTTTAATGTATTGTGTTGTGTTGTCTATGTACTGTATTCATTGTGTTGTGTTGTGTTGTCTATGTACTGTATTCATTGTGTTGTGTTGTCTATGTATTGTGTTGTCTATGTACTGTATTCATTGTGTTGTGTGTCTATGTACTGTATTCATTGTGTTGTGTTGTCTATGTACTGTATCCATTGTGTTGTGTTGTCTATGTACTGTATTCATTGTGTTGTGTTGTCTATGTATTGTGTTGTCTATGTACTGTATCCATTGTGTTGTGTTGTCTATGTACTGTATTCATTGTGTTGTGTGTATATGTACTGTATTCATTGTGTTGTGTTGTCTATGTACTGTATCCATTGTGTTGTGTTGTCTATGTACTGTATTCATTGTGTTGTGTTGTCTATGTACTGTATCCATTGTGTTGTGTTGTCTATGTACTGTATTCATTGTGTTGTGTTGTCTATGTACTGTATTCATTGTGTTGTGTTGCCCACTATCGCCGGGCGACATCGCCCAAAAGATGAATTATTTGTATCTTTTCGTCCGACGTTCCTCCGCCCACTTTTCGACTATCGCCTGTTCGCCTGCTATCGCCTCTATCGCCTCTACAAGCTCACAATGCGTCGCGTTGCGACACATTGTAAGCTCACATTGTGAGCATTGTGAGCTTGTAGATCGGCTATTTTCAAATGGCTAAAATTTATAGGGTTGAAGTGGTTAATGTATGTTTTCTTGGACAAACTTTATTATTGGTCATGGATTGATTCATTGATTCATTGATTGATTGATTTATTCTTTTTTTTTTTTTATTGGCTGAATGCTGAAAGTTCTGATTGTACCTATATGAATACGACAAATAAATCCCTCTTGATTCTGAATTCCTGTAATTTATTAATTACTGTTACATCTGAGATCAGAAACAAGATCAAAGTACAATTTATTCATATTATTATTACTACATGTAGCCTATGTATAAAATCATGAACTAGAAAGGTGCACATCTCCACCAGGGCGGGTTTGTTACCCGGGACAGTGCGTGAGTCAGGGCCGGCTGCAGGATGAAATGACTAAGGGTGCAGATGAAAATTGCTAGGGTGCACAGGAAATATTGTTATTTTATTTCAACATACAGCTATAGCGTTGTTAAATCAAATAACTGTGATAACTGTACAAGTGCTTCTGCCTCCAGAGGGGGCTGTGGACTGTGTGGGGGTTTGGAGAAGTGTAAGATGGTTGTTACAGAATAAGAATGGCTTGTCTGTGACCGCAGCCCTGCACTGAACATTTAGTAAAACTTGTATCAGCCTGTTGCCATGTTGAATGATTTAACAATGAATAGCTGAATGCTGAAATATTTACTGCTGGTAAATAGGCAGCATTTATTTAACCTAAGTGTGGTATAGCTACAATGGGGGGTACTGGGGAGGCACTGGGGGGGACACTGGGGGGACACTGGGCACTGGGGAGGCACTGGGGGGGCACTGGGGAGGCACTGTGGGGACACTGGGGAGGCACTGGGGGGACACTGGGGAGGCACTTGGGAGGCACTGGGGGGACACTGGGGAGGCACTGGGGGGGCACTGGGGAGACACTGGGGAGGCACTGGGGGGACACTGGGGAGGCACCAGGGAGGCCCTGGGCAGACATTGGGGAGGTACTGGGGGGTCGACACTGGGCACTGGGGAGACACTGGGGAGGCACTGGGGGGGACACTGGGCACTGGGGAGACACTGGGGAGGCACTGGGGGAACACTGGGCAGACAGAGTAATGCATTATGCATTATTTTTTTCACTCACATATTTTTATATCATTAATTGAAAAAGCTCCTTCAACTTTTTAAGTTTTGACAAATCTAAGTTTGGGGCATCACAACACACCCTCTGACTGAACTGACATCCCCCATGTCAGTTCATGTGTTCGGTGCCCCCCACCGCGGGGGACACCAAAAATCCTGCCTAGGGCACCAAATTGCTAAGGGCCGGCACTGTAAAAAACGGAGCCTGAACTGCAGCCCAGCCAGTGAGCCAGGACCCAGGACATTTTCTAAACCAACATAAGTTCAACATTATACATCTGTCAATGTGGCCATGGTGGAAAAACAAAAATAAATAAGATGAGATACTAGGCTATAGTCTCTGGTGGGTCACGCTGACTCGCGCAGCTCAGCAGTGGAGGGAGAGAGAGAGAGAGAAAGAGAGAGAGAGAGAATCTTGCTCGTTCAAAAAGACAGCCATTCCTTCACCAAGTTCACCATTCTGTTGCTAGTATTGCTACTGCTACAATGATACAAAAAATAGAATAGTGAAAAAGAATTAGCCTAAAATAGCCTGTTTCAGACAGACATGACAAATAAAACCAGCAGAATAAAATATGCCAGCTAAATTCCAACTGAACCAGTCAGTAGATTGCAGCCTATCATTAATTAGGAAATGTCCGACATGGAAAGCAAAAGGCAGCATCAGCCTCCCGTTCATTAAACCAGCTAATGCTAAATTAGCTGTTTTATTGTAAAATATTCGAGTTGGGTAGGATTGTAGCTCCTGGCTTCTCTGTCCCCAAATCAACCGGCGGCGGGTGTGTGGCAAGTTTAGGCTTACCGAGGTGGAGTTCTTCCACAGCTAGAGGAGAGGGCAGATCTTCGGTCTTTGAATCACTTTGTTTTCATTTGTTTTGCACGCTTTTACTTTCCACAACAACACACAACAGGAGTCAGGACGAGGTGTAACTAGGGTCAAAATTCAAATCACTAAACTGTCCGTGGTGCCACTGCTGACTGCTGAATAACACAGGCTACTGTCTGCGCAGGCAGGTGACTGCTGAATAACAGGCTACTGTCTGCGCAGGCAGGTGACTGCTGAATAACACAGGCTACTGTCTGCGCAGGCAGGTGACTGCTGAATAACACAGGCTACTGTCTGCGCAGGCAGGTGATTGTAAATTGGGAAATAAGACTGGAGCTGCGCTGCAACGACAACGAGCAATTAAGATAATAGGCTGGCTGTGGCTATATTATATTACTGGGTAAAACTGCGTGTTTTTATACTGTTATTGTTATCTCTATGACAATTATAATATTCCGAATATATTTTTGTTATTTTTGATATTTTCATAACTTTACATAGAACATAAACTGAGGGTGCTATGCCCCCTCAGGCACCCCCGTGGTGCCGGGCATGGCGTGAGTGCAATATCTGGAACATGTGATAGTATTTTACTGCGAAAAGGTTATATATTATATCACTGTTAACAGTGGCGTGCACAGACATTTAGAGGGGCAGGTGCTCAAGTGAAAAAAAGGGCACCTTGTGCAGCACGTGGAACCGGCCAGTTGCCTTAACACTTTGATTGCTACAGGATCTCGGCAGGCCTATTTTGATGTTGCTACCGTTTAACATTGCACAAAGGCCTTGTTCGGGGGCCCACAGCAAAATGTTCTCTTATAGCGAGAATCACACGCATACATCAAAAGAAAGCTGAACTTGTCCACTTCAATTAAAAAAATACATTTTGATTTTACCATGTTCCATTCTGGAGATATTGACCTTTTTGCAACACCTGCATTTGCCTGGAAGTGGTTATCTTGAACAGCGAGCAGAGTTATGGATGGTTTAAAGTCAGAGACATTGACAGGCAGATATAAAATTGAACCCAATAAATATCCTATACATCCTATACACCGAATGAAAGCCCTGAATGTGTACTTTTACGAGGAAAACGGTAAACATTGATCCCATCTACAGTAAGACAGTAATTGGTTATTGAATGCAGCTTGTGCCCACCAGATAACTTCAGAGAAGACATGGACTCCTCAATATTCACAAAATAAGGCCTATAGCGACATATAAATACTATATACCGTATGAAACAGAAGACTCTCTGCTTTCATAAGAAAAAAACTTCTACTGTAGTAATAATAAAAATCACACCCATGTGAAGTGAGTGGTGCAACTCTGTCCCATATTCTGTTCTCTGCTTATTCAATACAGCTCGCTATATACGGACTGAGGCAGAAAGTCATGTAAACCTTTTATTTACAGTTTGGTCTGTAAACTTCTACTGTAATAATAAAAATCACACCCCTGTGAAGTGAGCGTTGCAACTGTTCTGTACTTATTCACTACAGCTCGCTTATATACGGACTGAGACAGAAAGTCATGTAAACCTTTTATTTACAGTTTGGTCTGTAAACTTCTACTGTAATAATAAAAATCACACCCCTGTGAAGTGAGCGGTGCAACTGTTCTCTACAGTTGCACCGCGCAACTGTAGAGAACAGTTTATAGCATACTTTCATTGCTGAAGGGGCAGGGGGTGCTCTAGCACCCCCTAGTGTCTATTTGTGCACGCCACTGACTGTTAAACATATTTTTCTGCACCAAATTTGAGAAATCTCACTTCACAATCACCTACACAACTCAACACAACTTCACAATCAATTTATTTATGTATTTCCCCCAGATGGTCTAACAATTAGTTACTTATCATGATTTGACCAATGTATTACCAATCTCGTACACCACTCGTACATCCTTGACCCAATTATAGCCACTGCATCTAGCTTTTAATTAAAGTAAAAGTAGTAGGAAAAGGAACAGTTCTGTTCCCCAGACATTGTTTGGGGATATTTTGGCAGAGATGGGTCTTTTTTCTCAAGTCTCAAGTCAGTGTGGAGATTACCCGGCGGTGTTGCTGCCCAGTGCCCCTCCCCTCCCCTCCCGGCTCATGGCTCTTCACAGACAACACACAGACAGCAGCCTCTCCGCTGACCGCGTCAGTGTTGCTGCCCAGTGCCCCTCCCCTCCCGGCTCATGGCTCTTCACAGACGACACACAGACAGCAGCCTCTCCGCTGACCGCGTCAGTGTTGCTGCCCCTCCCGGCTCATGGCTCTTCACAGACGCCACACAGACAGCAGCCTCTCCGCTGACCGTGTCAGTGTTGCTGCCCCTCCCGGCTCATGGCTCTTCACAGACGACACACAGACAGCAGCCTCTCCGCTGACCGTGTCAGTGTTGCAGCCCCTCCCGGCTCATGGCTCTTCACAGACGACACACAGACAGCAGCCTCTCCGCTGACCGCGTCAGTGTTGCTGCCCCTCCCGCTCATGGCTCTTCACAGACGACACACAGACAGCAGCCTCTCCGCTGACCGTGTCAGTGTTGCTGCCCCTCCCGGCTCATGGCTCTTCACAGACGACACACAGACAGCAGCCTCTCCGCTGACCGCGTCAGTGTTGCTGCCCCTCCCGGCTCATGGCTCTTCACAGACGACACACAGACAGCAGCCTCTCCGCTGACCGTGTCAGTGTTGCTGCCCCTCCCGGCTCATGGCTCTTCACAGACGACACACAGACAGCAGCCTCTCCGCTGACCGTGTCAGTGTTGCTGCCCCTCCCGGCTCATGGCTCTTCACAGACGACACACAGACAGCAGCCTCTCCGCTGACCGTGTCAGTGTTGCTGCAGGGGTGTGAAGCGTGCTGACAGCCGACTCACAGCTTCTTCTTCTGAATTACTTTATCTTTATCATTGGAAAAGACCGTAGGGCGTCGGTAGGCTATATCCATTTAGCTTTTTGCTGTCTTCCAAAACAAACCAGCGCGCGCTACTGTTTGCTACAAAGCGACTGGAAGGACGAGGTTTACAGACATACCAAGTAGCCAATCATATGCTGATTAGGCCAGTTGCTGTATAGCCTACCTGACCAGCGATCACCAGGGGGCAGCGACCACACACACACACACACACACACACACACACACACACACACACACACACACACACAAGCCTTCTATATAGAGCACCAAAGTCTGACCTCACTTTCAGTAGAGGGTGCCAATACACAGGTTCATGTATTTTTTTGAGTGGTGTAAACCACTCTTACAACTGGCTTTGTTAGTTTACGTGTCTGTCCGTTTACGTGTCTGTCCGTACTCAAAAATGAGCATGGTTGCTATGGTCACCCAGTTCACACGGGTGTGATTTCATTACGTCAGACATTACGTCAGACCACAGCTGATCAGTCTATATAAGACCTTACACCACTCAGTTCACACGGGTGTGATTTTTTTAGTTGCATTGAGATCCCCATAGGGCGATTTTAGGTCGCTTCATATAAGAACTGTGTTTGAAAAATAAACCGACCACCCCGGCCTTTCTGTCAGGGGAGTGGCTGTGCGTCGTTAATGATGTCCATTCATATTCGATACAGCCAGTTTCTGGAGAAAATGGAATTAATGTGGCCGCAAAAGCCTTGAAACTACATATGAAGGCAATGCCGCTGCTAATATACGTCACGCCCAGCTGTCAACACATTGCGTTCCTGAGATTCCTCGTTGACGTAAGCTCAGCTGGTGGTGACTCGACTCGTACTAACCACGAGACATTAAAATTAAAATAAACGTATTTAACATTCAGTTTCTGTTGTGCGACAGGCAGATGCACGCTTTTTTTGTTACTCTTTGGGTATATTTGTACATTTCCACCTTCAGTCGATGCTTCATATCCATATTGAGTGAAAAGGCCGGGGTGATCGGTTTATTTTTCAAACACAGTTCTTATATGAGGCGATCTAAAATCCCCCTATGGAGATTGCAATGCAAATAAAAAGTACACGAACCTGGGGACTGACGCCCTCTACTGACAGTGACGTCAGGACTTCGGTGCTCTATAATGCTGCGCACATATATTATATATAGTTGAAAAATAGCCAGCATAATTTTTGGGAAGGCTAAGCCTTGCCTAGCCTTACATACCCGCCGCCTATGCGAAGACAGACAGACAGACAGTAGTGACAGTAGTGTAGTGTAGTTGCCATGGTAACAGACCTTGTTGTCGTCCATCACGGTGTTCAGACAGACAGAGTAAGTAGTGTATAGTGTAGTTGCCATGGTAACAGACCTTGTTGTCGTCCATCACGGTGTTCAGGGACTCGATCCACATGGGGTCGATGTCTCCGTCCAGAACGATCCACTTGGGTCCGTCATGGGCGACCGAGGCCAGCTCCCTCATAGTGGACGAGAACAGACCTGGTGGAGAGACACAGAGAGACAGAGACACAGAGAGAGAGAGAGAGAGAGAGAGAGAGTTAAGCACTGTGTGACTCTGCTCTCAACACATTGACTGCCAGCTGCGTGTTTTCAGTGATTACGCTAGAGGTCGCTCTTCGTATGAGCGACGCTAGGTTGCTAGGAGACGGATAGGACCGGAAATTAACCGGAAGTGAAAAACGACAGACAGAAATGACACCATCTCATTATAATGACAATAGCGAGGACCAATTTTATGATTGAACACATAGCTTTGAAATAGCCGGCGTTTATTTTAACTCATTCAGGACGGGAACCCCTTTTGGTGCTTTAATCATTATGTTATACTCTAGCTATTGAAAAATAGCAGATCTACAAGACCATAGTGCGGCACCGAGTGCAGTGATACGAGCTTGTAGATCTGCTATTTTTTGAAAAATCTTGAAAATGTGGAGCAAATATTTGAATATATATTCTTTCAGAGCTAACGTTTTTGACTCAAATCCCGGGGCTCTGGAACAACATATTTTCAAATAGGGGGTCAGCGGCCAATTACATATAGTTTTGGGGGTCTTTGACATAAAATACTTTGAGAACCACTGACATAGAAACATGGGGTTTTCAGAAAACTTGTCTCAGGTCTAAATGGGTGAAGTTCCTCACCATCCTTCCACTCCCCCTGGTGGCCGGATGCAGGAAGCTATAACTCACCATCCTTCCACTCCCCCTGGTGGCCGGATGCAGGAAGCTATAACTCACCATCCTTCCACTCCCCCTGGTGGCCGGATGCAGGAAGCTATAACTCACCATCCTTCCACTCCCCCTGGTGGCCGGATGCAGGAAGCTATAACTCACCATCCTTCCACTCCCCCTGGTGGCCGGATGCAGGAAGCTATAACTCACCATCCTTCCACTCCCCCTGGTGGCCGGATGCAGGAAGCTATAACTCACCATCCTTCCACTCCCCCTGGTGGCCGGATGCAGGAAGCTATAACTCACCATCCTTCCACTCCCCCTGGTGGCCGGATGCAGGAAGCTATAACTCACCATCCTTCCACTCCCCCTGGTGGCCGGATGCAGGAAGCTATAACTCACCATCCTTCCACTCCCCCTGGTGGCCGGATGCAGGAAGCTATAACTCACCATCCTTCCACTCCCCCTGGTGGCCGGATGCAGGAAGCTATAACTCACCGTCCTTCCACTCCCCCTGGTGGCCGGATGCAGGAAGCTATAACTCACCATCCTTCCACTCCCTCTGGTGGCCGGATGCAGGAAGCTATAACTCACCATCCTTCCACTCCCCCTGGTGGCCGGAAGCAGGAAGCTATAACTCACCATCCTTCCACTCCCCCTGGTGGCCGGATAAAGGAAGCTATAACTCACCGTCCTTCCACTCCCCCTGGTGGCCGGATAAAGGAAGCTATAACTCACCGTCCTTCCACTCCCCCTGGTGGCCGGATGCAGGAAGCTATAACTCACCATCCTTCTACTCCCCCTGGTGGCCGGATAAAGGAAGCTATAACTCACCATCCTTCCACTCCCCCTGGTGGCCGGATGCAGGAAGCTATAACTCACCATCCTTCCACTCCCTGGTGGCCGGATGCAGGAAGCTATAACTCACCATCCTTCCACTCCCTGGTGGCCGGATGCAGGAAGCTATAACTCACCATCCTTCCACTCCCCCTGGTGGCCGGATGCAGGAAGCTATAACTCACCGTCCTTCCACTCCCCCTGGTGGCCGGATGCAGGAAGCTATAACTCACCGTCCTTCCACTCCCCCTGGTGGCCGGATGCAGGAAGCTATAACTCACCATCCTTCCACTCCCCCTGGTGGCCGGATGCAGGAAGCTATAACTCACCATCCTTCTACTCCCCCTGGTGGCCGGATGCAGGAAGCTATAACTCACCATCCTTCCACTCCCTGGTGGCCGGATGCAGGAAGCTATAACTCACCATCCTTCCACTCCCCCTGGTGGCCGGATGCAGGAAGCTATAACTCACCATCCTTCTACTCCCCCTGGTGGCCGGATGCAGGAAGCTATAACTCACCATCCTTCCACTCCCTGGTGGCCGGATGCAGGAAGCTATAACTCACCATCCTTCCACTCCCCCTGGTGGCCGGATGCAGGAAGCTATAACTCACCATCCTTCTACTCCCCCTGGTGGCCGGATGCAGGAAGCTATAACTCACCATCCTTCCACTCCCTGGTGGCCGGATGCAGGAAGCTATAACTCACCATCCTTCCACTCCCTGGTGGCCGGATGCAGGAAGCCAAACAGCTCGTCTGTGGTCACAGCCTTCGGGTTGATGTCGTTCCACACTGGCTTCATCTTCAGGTTAGCATACGTTCTGTGTAGCGTCTTCAGGATCTGGAGCACAGGTTTGCATAGGTTAGCATAGCTTTGCATAGGTTAGCATAGCTTAGCATAGAACAGGGTCCCCCAATTCATTTTCCTCAAGGGCCATATTTTGACTAGGGAACCACGCTGGAGGCCGAGTCCGCACGTGCAAACCTTTTTTTCATTTTTTTCATTAATTAATTAATAATTGTTCTCAACCAGTGGTCCGGGGACCACCAGTGGTTCTTGAGGGGGTGCCCAGTTTGACATGCATACGCTACTGACCCCCATTTAATGCCATTTATATCTGGGACACCCCCCCCAAAACAAAACAAAACTTTTTTTTTGTTTTTTATTCTTCAAGGGGGCGCTCCGCGGGCTGCAAATGGCCCGCAGGCCGCCTATTGGGGAACCCTGGCATAGAATGTAAATCGCTCTGGATTAAGAGCGTCTGATAAATGCCTAAATGGTAAATTGTAGTATACATACAGTCTACAGGTGGTCAATGTCAAGGTCAATGTTTCACCTGGCTCTTCCCAGTTCCTGGACCTCCCACGACAAACACTGAATGTCTGACGTTCAACAGCTCCTCCAGCTGAGCCACCTAGTGGAGACACATGGTAATAACACTCACTGAGCCACCTAGTGGAGACACATGGTAATAACACTCACTGAGCCACCTAGTGGAGACACATGGTAATAACACTCAACAGCTACCGTCAGAATAAAGTGCTGT